>NC_034009.1:9199388-9375016 GCF_000346465.2 Prunus persica
TTTTACCATAACTAAATGAGGGCTTAATTTTTAAGCCTCATCTTAAAAACAAAATTGCAAAAATGGGTGAACAAATTTGACGATCTTTCCTAGCAAAAGAATGTGATGATCTCAATATGTGTCTTAACTTTTAACATTATAAGTTGAGTTTGAGTGTGCTTCTCAAAGGGCTAAAAGCGCTTTTTGATGATTAAAAGCGTTTCTGACTATGTTTGGCAGAAAAACACTACAAAAAAAAGGTTCATTACCGACCAACGTTTTCCGAGGGCCCCCAATTTCCCTCGGTAAAAGTGTTTTTTCCAACGAAAAATTGTTGTCCGTTGGAAATATGTCATGGGGTTGGAATTTATTTCCTACAAAGGAACGGCCCTCGAAAAAAGTCTTTATGGTCGTCGGAAATGTAATTTATTTGGCGGGAAAACTTGGCTCCAACTTTATTAACGGCAAACAATTTGTTTGTCGGAAATGAGATGATTATTTCCGAGGGGCTTCTGAAAGAAAATGGAGACTTCAACACACAAACAAGGGGTTTTGAACTCGTGCCACTTTCATTCCTTTCCAACACCTTATTCACTATGCTACATACAAGTTTGTGATTATATGCTATACTATGTGATATTTATAATGTTTCCACAAGCTGTTTTTTAAAAAAAGTAGAATTTCACAAGTCTTTTTTTTTTTTTTCCTTTCTTTCTTTTTTTTTTTCTTTTTTTTCTAATTAAGTGGTCGAGGTGGAAAGTCATAAAACAGGGTGTGTAGCTTGAGGTGGAAAACCAGAAAACACGAAGCGGAAATAACGAAGTTTTAAAACACCTACTTTTGTTATATGAAAATAAACATCTCAATGAACCTTTGAAAACTTGTTTCATGTAAATCAGAGTTAAATTGAATTTATGGTAACTTTTTCAAATTAGTGTTATGCTGTAGAAAAACAGAAAAGTCTGTAACTTAGTCTATTTCGAATTCAATGTTTGACATGATTCCTTAACGTCGAATTGAAATTTTTTATATGATGAAGTTCTATATGTCTAGTTATGATATGGAAAGTTTTACATTGTTTTGAATTAAACTAAATGTTTAGTTACCAGCACCGAGTGATGGGTGATGCCATGGCATTGAGCGTGTAAAGTGCGGCATCTATCGCAAATGTGGAGCATCACCTTATTGTGAAATCCTATGAAGTACAGGTGCTAAGAGCTTAGTTGGTTGCATAGCGGAATTTGTTGAAGAATGGCAGCGTGTTATAAGGAGTTTGAAGAAGGAGAGAGCAAAGACAGTGGAGACGAATTAACATCAGCTTGAAATATTGTAGGAAAAGAATCAAAAGCTATTAAAGATGGTAGATTTTGTTGTTGTTGTTTTAAATGAATGTAGTCCCCTATTTTCTCTTCTTTTTTTTTTTTAAATGTGAAATAAATAAATAAATATATTTTTTGTTTATTTGTTATTTTTTTATTTAAATTTTTTTTATTAGTGTATGTTTCTGATTTTAAATTTATTTATTATATTTTTTATGAATTTGGGAATTGGTGAGGGGAAGAACTCTTTCATTTTTCATTGACCGCCAAATAACTCCAGCCAAAACTCAAATTTCCCCGTTCTTCTCCAGCCAAAGTGAAAAATGGGCAATTTCGAAAACCTAGCAGCCGCCCAATACTCACTCTTCCTCTGCCTGCGTTTCTCTCTCATCTCATCCATCTTCGTCTGCCTCTCACTGCCTCTGTCTCTCTCTCACGATCTCACCCTCTCCGTCTCTCTCACGATCTCACGATCTCACCTCTTTCTCAATTAGTTAGATTTCAGTTCTCTTTTTCAAGGAACAATCTCACCTCGCATCTTCAGCCACCTGCTTCTCTCTCTCTCTCTCAACCTCATCTTCTTCTCCGCATCTTCATCTGCCTCTCTATGTCTCTGTCTCTCTCGCACGATCTCACCCTCTCCGTCTCTCTCACGATCTCACCTCTGTCTCAATTAGTTAGATTTCAGTTCTCTTTTTCATGTCTCTGGTTTTTTTTTTTTTTTTTTTTTTTGTTGGTATAAATTATCATGTGGATTTTAGGTATTTCGAAATTGTCTTTCGATTTTCAAGGCATGTGGTGTTTCCTGAATTTGTGCAGGTGTTTTCTATGGCTCAAGGGAACAACAATTGGATTTTGGGTTAATTGATTTCTAGGTATGTTCTTCTTTTCCAGATTGGTAGTATTTGGTTGACTTTCATCAGGAAAAATACATCTGCATTTATTTCCCCTTCTCTGTTGGCCTGGGTTGCTGTTCTGTTTTCCTGGGGCTGTTTGTTTCTCTTGCAAAGGTTTGGTTTCATGTATTCCTCTTATTTGTGTTCTCAGATTTGGTGAACATATGTAATTAGCTTTTATATGCCAATCACTTTGTGCTCCATTTCTTGAACTATGCTGCCACTGTATTGCAAATGTTAAACTGCTTCTTTGTGCGTAACTTGTAGAGGAACTGAATTTAGCATTCAAATCTTAAACTTGCCTATGCCATTGAAATGTTTTTAGTTGGATTTGATAGACTTTGCTTAGGTTAACACGCTCAATGACCTTCATTCTTCATCATTCTCTTAAGGCCTGTGTATTGTTTGTTATCTGGGTATTGGCTGAATATTTGTACAACATAGCTTCTTGAGTTCTTTTAGTTTCTGGTAATTTGGGTATAAGGTTTGTATCACCCAAGTAACATGAAAATCCTTTCTTTCAAAGTACTGGAGGCCTATTAACATGAAATTCTTTTTTGCTTTTTTGAAAATCCTTGCAGCAATAGAGAAGCAGCAGTGTCAATCAAGTTGAATGACTCGCCACAATTAGAGAAGCATCTTTTTTTTCCTCGTGTGGAGACCCGTACCTTGCCCACCTCTTCAATGACTTAAAGATGAACTATTATCTCAACATAGAAGCACCATAAGAGTTTAGATTTACTTTGGGATATTGAAAATGTTTACTAATGATATAGGATTGTAATGAGTTTTTGGAATTTATTATATTGGTCTTTTATTAATGATAATATATATTATTTTTGGGACAACAATTTCTCATTGGATTTTTTTTTAAATTTCTTTTACAAAATATTCATATATTCCGACAGCTTTTTACTCTTGATAATTGCTCTAAATGTAGTTGGAAAAATATTTTTTTCGACACACTTCCATGTTGGAAATGCACAATTCCGACAAATTATATTGATCACAAATAGTAATTTAGGGTCAGAAATACTATTTTTGACAAATAGCCATTGGTCGAAAATATAGTGTCGCAAAACAAAAGATCTTGATAAAAAAAACTATTTTTGATAGTTGCATAAGTATTTGCGACCGGATTTTTGGTTGGAAATGAATTTGTATAGTCATTTTGAAAATTCATTTCCGATGGAAATTTAAGCAATATTGACGAAACATGGGCGTTGGAAATACATTATTTCCAACGAAGTGGTGGGAAAAAAACTATTTCCAACCGTCGTTTTTCCGACGATAATTTGCCGTCGAAAAAGGGTATTTCCGACGGCAAAAGACCTTTTTCAACCACAAACAGCCCTCGCTAAAGGCATTCTGTTTTGTAGTGAAATGTGATCACATGGATTTCTTTCTTTGTGCTAGCAAAATCATATGAACTAATCCCAAACAAGCTCTGAGTTGTATTATCACTAATTAATGCCTTAAAATAAGTCCATGTGATTTTGCTAGCACAAATAAAGAAATCCATGTGATTAGTTCAATCAAATTAATTATATGGACCACCGACAATAATTTTGTAATGGTACAAAATTTCATGAAAAGGTGAGATTTGGCACGTAAACATCATCTAAAGCATTGAAGGAGATGATCTTAAATGATTAGTTCAAGTGTCAAGTTAAATCCAAATTGAAAGCCGGAAGAAATTTAGGCCTACACTTCAAAATTCCATATAATATAACGGTTTCGAACCTCCGTTCGGCTCATGTAATTTGTGTTTGGTTAGGCCTAGTAAGGGAGGATACTGAAATTAGGTTGTGAACTTCTTTAGCTTCAGCAAAAAGAGTGCTACTTGGGCCGTTACAATATAAGAGCTATTCATTCACTCTTATCTGCCCATTAGTCTAACACACATTCCTTCAAAGTAAATTTAGCTGACTTAATTGGGTTTTCCCTTTCCCTTTAGCTAACTTAATAGATAATTTTGTTGGAATTTTAGAGGGGTGTGATGAGTTTTTTGACCCTCTTGTTGGTTTATGTGGTGAAGGGATTTAAGACGACAGGACAATAGTTGAACAAAGTAATTTTATTACGTTGGTGGAGAATAGTACATAGCTTGGTGTATATCAAGTTAAGCTAATTGGCCCCTTTATAGCTTATTCTTATTGGCTTATTGGCCCTCTTTCTCTCTGAGCTTGGTGAGCTTATTGGCTTTTCAACGTAGCTTTGTTTGGGTAGCTCTTGGCTCCCTTAGTTTGGGAGTTTATTGGTTCACTCCCCATCTAGTTTGGGAGTTCTTTTTTTTTTCCTCAACTTTGCTAGATTACATTGCATGTCTGTTTATAGTTGAGTCTTGCCGCCATGCTTTAGTGCCACCGACTTGCTCACTTTTCTCTAACCACAAGCGTGTGGCTTGTGTGTTGCCGACATGTCATCATCTAGTTTGTAGGTTCTTGAGTTTTCTAGAATTGTGTACTTACATCTACACAAATATGCATTACTTTTTCAACAAATTTAAATGAAATAAATCTTGACGATTCTGTTGCTGATTATATCCTTCATAGAATAAAGCTGAGCTGATGCAAGTCTTTTCACTCCCATTAATTTACCTCTTCAAGATACTGAGGATAGTTTTGTCTGGGGTCCTTCCCCAAATGGCAGGTTCAGCTAGAAATTTTTTTTACGACATCAACTTTAAAACACATTGAACCTTCGTGTTACAAGGCACTTCAAGATATTCAGGCCATGTTATCCTCATTGATGTATAAATGTTAAGAATTCTAAAAAGTAAAGGAAGCATCATAGGGTAATGTATGGTTGGGAACTGGTAAAGGGGCTCGTAATTATTTATCTTCTAGAGCATATGACGATTCTTTTGCCATATAAAGTGTTAATTTACCTACTAAAATATCGCCCAACTCCAGCCTCACAATTCCATTTTTGTCTAAATTGTGGAGTAAATGGGCTTCTAGATGCGGTATTTCTTTAGCGACAGAAAAAGATTGCAGTCAGTTTGATAATGATCGAGTGACATTGCTGTTGGCGTGACTTGTGGATATTGACTTACTTTCCTTACACACTAAGAATTCCTATTATAATTGTAATTGATTTACTTTAATTCCTGATTTCCTACTGCAAATAGATTTAGGAATTTATTATTTACTTGCCCATTCAGGTTTCGTTGTATTATAAATATGACCTCCTACAAGGAGAAGAATACACAGAAAATTCCCACAAACAAATATTCTCTCATAGTTTTAATATTTTAGCATGGTATCAGAGCGGCGATCTTGGAATTGCTGACTCTAGTTTCAAACCCCCGCCGCTGCTATGGGGGTTGATGATTTTTTCAACCCTCATGGAGGTAGCACCACTGACTCCTTCTCTCATTCTCCACCAACCATCATTGAGTTGAGTGCCCAGATGGCTCCGCTCCTACAGATGCAGACTTTGACCCTGAACCCGATCCAGAATCAGGATCCTTTTTTGATGACCCCGACCCCGACCCTGACTATGACGACGACGACCTCGACCCCGACCCCGACTATGACGACGACGACCCCGACCCCAACCCCGACTATGACGACGACGACCCCGACTCCGACGACGACCCCGACCCCCACTCCGATGATGACCCCAAACCCGAATTTGTCTCTGATTCAGACCCTGATCCAAATTTCAACTCCGACTCCGGCCCCGACTCAGGCTCCGACTCAGGCTCAGATTCCGATCCCAATTCCTACTCAACCTGTATCCTATGCATCTTCCGCTGCACAAATTATGACTTCTAGACTAACGACCCCGACACATGGACTAGATTGCGCATATTGTGGTGATCCACGACACACTTGCGAGACTTATTTTAAATCGCATGGCTACCCCAATTGGTGGGCTACTCTTATAGATCGAGGACAATGCAATATGACCAGTAATGGTACTGGTTATGGATTCCATACTTCCGATAAAATTGATTCTAGGAGCTGGATAATTGATTCCGGTGCAACTGATCATATGACGTTTGATCCTGATGATTTTCTGAATACTACACAACCTCGACGAACCTGTATTGCAAATGCCAATGGTGTTACTTATCCTGTGACAGGGGCTGGCACTGTTGCACTCTCATCCTCTCTCACACTGTCTAATACTTTACTTGTTCCATCTTTATCCACTAAATTATTGTCAGTTAGTCAGCTTACTGAACAATTGAATTGTTGTGTACTCATTTACCCGAGTTTTTGTTTGCTTCAGGATATTCACACTAAGGAGATTCTTGGTCGTGGTATTAAGAGAGGGGGGCTATATTATGTCGATGACTTCAGTCCCGGCATGGCTAACAGCGTGACACATCCCTTTGATAGCAAACAAAAGCAAATCTGGTTGTGGCACCATCGATTGGGACATCCTTCTTTTAGTTATATGAAGCATCTTATACCAGATTTATTCTCAGGTTTCAAGGACTCTGACTTCACATGTGATACTTGTATTTTGGCCAAGAGTCACCGTGTGCCCTACCCGTTGAGTATGAACAAGTGTACTACTCCATTTACGTTACTTCACTCTGATGTCTGGGGACCTTCTCCTATCACTGCTCCTTCTGGTGTTCGATGGTTTGTCACATTCATCGATGATTGTACACGGATGACATGGCTTTATTTGTTGAAGAATAAAAACGAAGTGTTTTCCTGTTTTCAGTCCTTCCACAAACAGATGAAAACTCAGTTTAATGCTCAAATCCAGATTCTTCGCTCCGACAATGGTGGAGAATTTGTCAATCATGACTTTCAGACTTACTTCCAACAACATGGAATTATCCATGAGACGACTTGTCCTCAGACACCACAACAAAATGGTGTTGCTGAACGAAAGAATCGACATCTTCTTGAAACCGCCCGAGCACTTCTGATTGGCGCTCATGTTCCTCGCCATCCCTGGGATGATGCTATTGTCACCGCAGTTCATCTGTTCAACCGCATGCCTTCTAGTGTACTGACCTTTAAAACTCCCTTACAGGTGCTTGCACAACACAGACCTCTGCCTTCTGTTTTGGTACTCACACCCCGAATCTTTGGATGTGTGGCTTTCGTTCATCTCCACAAAAATCAACGTAGTAAACTTGATCCATGTGCGCTTCGTTGTGTTTTTGTGGGTTATGCCACTCATCAGAAAGGCTACCGTTGTTATCACCCTCCTACCCAACGAACCTATGTCACTTTGGATGTGACCTTTCTGGAATCTGAGCTGTTCTTCCATGACCCATCATCCAATTCTACACTTCAGGGGGAGATACGAAGTGAAGAGCAGAATTGGAGCAACTTGGAAAATCAAGAAATTCTCCTTTGTACAGAAATGATTGATCATTCCGAGTCTGGAACACGAGATTACTCTCTGTCGAAAAGCGACCAATCGCCCATTCATAGCGATCAATTGCCTGACCCACCTGATCCACGCGAAGATATTTCTGATCCGAGTCTCACACTTACAGACAATACAGAACAACAAGATGAAGACCCCCCCTCTAACTCAACAGTACCAACAGACCAATCTCTTGAGAATATCCTTGAGGTAACTACTCCTACTAGACTTGTGCATTTAGATGATAAAACTATTGGATATCAATTACCTTTCAGGCAAAATCGTGGGAAGCCACCAAACCGTTATTCACCTGATATTGGCAAGACATCCAAGTATCCAATTGCAAATCATGTATCCACTGAGAAGCTGTCTGAACCACTTAAGGCTTTTGTGCATCAGTTGTCTGCTATCCATATTCCAACCAAGGTCTCTGAAGCATTGAAAGATCCTAAGTGGGTCCAAGCTATAAAAGAAGAGATGAAAGCCCTTGAGAAAAATCAGACTTGGACATTGGAGATTATACCCCGAGGAAAAAAGACTATCGGATGTAGATGGGTGTTTACTATAAAACACAATGCAGATGGATCTATCGAGCGATACAAGGCAAGACTTGTGGCAAAAGGGTACACACAGACCTATGGTATAGACTATGAAGAAACCTTTGCTCCCGTTGCAAAGTTAAACACCGTCAGAGTCTTATTGTCCCTTGCAGCTAATTTAGATTGGCCACTACACCAGTTTGATGTAAAGAATGCTTTTCTACATGGCGAACTCACGGAGGAGGTGTACATGGACATTCCTCCTGGATAAATACTACTCAGACTGGAACAGTTTGCAGGTTACGAAAAGCATTGTATGGATTGAAACAGTCACCACGTGCATGGTTTGGACGGTTCACCATGGCAATGAAGAATAATGGTTTCAAACAGTGCAACTCAGATCATACTTTGTTCTTGAAACATCGAAAAGGGAAGGTAACAGCATTAATAATTTATGTTGATGATATGATTATTACTGGGAATGATAAACAGGAAATATCACAGCTACAAGACTATCTGGCTACGGAGTTTGAGATGAAGGATCTAGGTGGACTCAAGTATTTCTTGGGAATTGAGGTGGCTCGATCGCAGCAAGGCATATTTCTCTCTCAAAGGAAATATGTCTTAGACTTGTTGACAGACACAGGAATGCTAGATTGTAAACCTGCGGACACTCCTATTATTCAGAATCATCATCTTGGAGAATATCCGGATCAAGTTCCAACTAACAAAGAAAGATACCAAAGGTTAGTGGGAAGATTGATCTATTTGTCACATACTCGACCAGACATTGCTTATGCGGTGAGCGTTGTCAGTCAATTTATGCACTCTCCAAGTGAAGACCATATGAATGCAGTTCTTCGGATACTTAGATATTTGAAGTCTGCACCTGGAAAAGGACTTATGTTCTCAAAGCATGGTCATCTAAATATTGATGGTTATTCAGATGCAGATTGGGCAGGTAATGTAACAGATAGAAAATCCACATCGGGTTACTTCACATTCGTGGGAGGTAATTTGGTGACATGGAGAAGCAAGAAACAGAATGTAGTAGCTTTATCCAGTGCAGAAGCTGAGTTTAGAGGCATGACTAAAGGGATTTGTGAACTTCTTTGGTTAAGAAAGTTGCTTACTGAACTTGGGTATAAACCTACATCCACAATGAATCTCTTTTGTGATAACAAGGCTGCTATAGCCATTGCACAGAATCCGGTTCAGCATGATCGTACTAAACATGTTGAGGTGGATCGACACTTCATCAAACAAAAGCTTGCGGCTAAAGTGTTTCAGTTTCCTTTTGTGAAATCCGAGGATCAATTGGCGGATATTTTGACAAAGGCGATTTCCAGTAAAGCATTCCACAATTCACTAGATCAGTTGGGCATTGGCGACATCTATGCACCAACGTGAGGGGGAGTGTTGGCGTGACTTGTGGATATTGACTTACTTTCCTTACACACTAAGAATTCCTATTATAATTGTAATTGATTTACTTTAATTCCTGATTTCCTACTGCAAATAGATTTAGGAATTTATTATTTACTTGCCCATTCAGGTTTCGTTGTATTATAAATATGACCTCCTACAAGGAGAAGAATACACAGAAAATTCCCACAAACAAATATTCTCTCATAGTTTTAATATTTTAGCAATTGCTTCTTCTGCCCGAATCAAGGAATTCTGGAATACTGGTAAAGGGGCAGGTGTTTTTCTCATTAGAGATAGTTCTGCACGCGTTTTGTTAACATGTGCAATTCCGATTGGTTATTGTTCTGTGCTACAAACTGAGGCTCTAACTCTTCGCCATGTAGTTTATTGGACTCAACAGTGTAAGTTCAGGAAGATATTTATTGAAGGCGATTCTCAAACTCTTATTCATATCCTTTGTAAAAGGAGTCAATGTCCATGAAATGTTGATACAATCATTAAAGATATCCAGTTAATTGCTGAAGATTTTGAAGACATCATATTTCGACATGTTTTCAGAAAAGTGAATAGAGCTGCAGATGGATTTGCTAATATTGAGCAAATTAGGAGTATGTGGCTTTCTAGTTTTTCTTAAAATTTAGACGGTGTGTGATATGTGTTGCTCTGATAACACTTGTTGGGATTTTATAATAACAATAAAGTGATTTTATTTATTCAACAATAGATATGTACAAGACTTTATAGAGGACTAGGCTTATTGGCCACTTTCCTATTTTCTGGCTTATTGGCCTCCTCTCTCTTAGCTCACTTATACAAGGGGCGACACCTATTTATAGATATAAGCTGCCGCCATTGTCCAGGTCGGTGGACTTGGCTTTCTTCTCATAGCCACTAGTTTACAATATTTTTATTACGACTTTTCTAGAATGCCTACAATAATTATGTCTTAAAGCTTGACTTTGTCAAAGTTAGTGTATATTTTTTGAAGTTTTTATTTTTTTCTAAATTCTTCAAAACAAGTGTGCATTAAATTTAACAGTTTTCTTATGACCTTGTACTATATTAGCCGATGCAATTGAAGTGACTCCAAGGGGGTCTAAGTTGTACCTTTGCTTGTTCAAAAAAATAAGACCGTTAGCGAGTAGAAAGAAAAATAAAATCGATTAATTCTCTCAGTTGACCATTGCCACCCTCGTGGGCCATGCCTAGGCTTTACCATTGACTTAGCACACAAGTTAGGGCTGAGCAGGCTATGATTATAGCCCAATCTATAACGGATTGATTGGGCCTTCTCTCATTCTAGCCCAGTAGTGACGGGCTCTGCACTCACCCACCACTTCAAGTCTCAACAAAATCTAGGGTTTTAGCAAATTCCTGCAGAAAAAAAGAAAAAAAAAGAAAGAGGCTTGTAATTCTCTCTATTTCTCTGAATTGTGTGAGAATCAGAAAGAAAACGCAATCAAAATCGAAAGCAGAATCAGAGAAGAGAAAAAAATGGAGGGAGGTGGAGAAGGAGAGGTAGAGAGGGTGGAGGACTCGAAGGACTTGCAGCAGCAGAGCAAAGCCTTCGATAAGCTCACTGACCGCGTCGAAGATCGCCAGCTCGACTCTACCCGCGTCCAGGAGGCCATGGCTTCCATTGCTGCCTCCTCCGAAGCCGATTGGAATGCTATGAGATTGAGGTCACTGTTCAGATTCACTCTTTTTTTTTCTTTTTTCTTTTTTTTTTCTTTCTATAAAAAATTTCAATTTAGGGTTAACTTAATTGAGTTTGAATTACATATGCGATTAAAGCACAATTTTTTTGTCATGAAATTTGCATAAAGTTGTTAACTTTGATTTGGGGTTTTGGTAGAACTGAAGTTGAGGTAGCAATAATTATATTTGTATTATAATGAGTAGCGAATTGTATCGTTTGATGCCAAACATAAGCATAAGATGAGGTTGTTTAAGACTTGGGTCTGCCCATATTTAAAGTTTTCAGCTTTCTAAAAGAGCTCCATGGCTCTCCATGCTTCATCATAATTTACAGGGAGAAGGAATTGGCTGCCGTGAAGATCAATGCAGCTGATGTTGACATAATTGCAAATGAACTAGAGTTGGACAAGAAGGTTGCTGAGAGGACCTTGCGGGAGCACAAAGGTGATGCCGTTGCTGCCATTCGACACTTGCTTCACTAGAATAATGCCCTTGACAAAATGAAGATGACAAGAACTTGGGTTTCATCTTATTTTCATTGTTCAATGTTAAATCAGATGTTCACATTGTTGTATTGTGATTTGTGATGAGGATAAATTATTAAGAAACGTGCAGGTTTGTGAATGATACATGTTTGGCTTGGATTGACTCAGATTTGTTTCAGCGTTTAATGGTAGATTATACCAAATAGAAGTGGCCGTCCTAATTCCTAAGATAAGATTCCATGACAAGAAGAAAGTGTGTTCATTTTCCTTCCCGTCCATATTGTCTGTTACCAATGTGCGGTTGGCCTAACACCATCTTTAAAGATATTATTTGTCTCCCAAAACTTTTCTGATGCAGGTGGATAAGATATTATCAACTTATATGCATGTTGGGACAAATTAGGGAATTCCTGACGGCATGCGATGGCCGTCCAATCCAATGCTTTGGACCCAGATATTGGTAACAGAGACACATTGACAAAGTGAAGTGCCAGGTGCTTTTATAACAACCAGTGCATGTGATAAAATATCAGCAAAGCATAAGCACACAACGAGCACTTGAATTTTCAAGCTTTATAGCCGCAGAATTGCCTATGGGCAGGGATTCACTATTATATCAAATATAATGGTCTAAATTATAAAAATATTCTATATGAAATAGACTTTAGAAACACACTTAAAGCTTTTTTACAACATAACAATGAGGCTTTTAACTTCTTATAAACAAAATTACTATCAATTTTTTAAAATAAACCAAACTCCAAAATCTCATAAAAAAATTCTAAAAAACTCAATATGATATTAAAGTAATTTAATAATCAAAATTAAATTCAATAGGGTCAGCTGTTATTGTTTGAGTTTATTTATAAAAATTAAATGATGTAGAATTTATTTATATCATTAATATTAAGAATGGGTATATGACTAAATATCTTTAATAAAAACCCAGTAAATTGAAATGATAAAGCAAAGAGATTGGTAACTCTCTCTATTTACTCAAATGAATATAGATTCTGCCCCTTTGTACAACATTTTTTTTTCCTGAGTAATGGTGCTTGGAATTTTCCAATATAGAATCACAAAATGGGCGGCATGTGGCGCCCTGTTGCATGACACAGCGTACTTTGAAGCCCATAATTTTACTTTTGTAGGATGTCATGTCAGTGGAGTGAATAAACAACCATCATCACACAACCAAACCAATCACCATCTAAAATTAGGCAGCTCCCTCTCAGCTACTATCTATCTGACTTTCAACTTTGTGGTTCCAAATACCACTTGCCATTTGTGGCTATCTCTGGCGAATTACCATTTTTCCAGCAACAAGTGAAAAAGCATCTATCTGAGAGTGCCTTGCTTCTTCACCCAACAATGTGGTAGATGAAGAAACCCAATGCAATGCCGCACAAAGCTAAGCTACAATTCCTTTTGGGTGCTATCACCTGCGGCAGAACGTGCTGCTTGAAACTGAAGAGCATATTGTCTCTGCATGTCTCTAAGCTTTTCCAGCAGTTCTTGAAATGTTGGCCGAGAAGCTGCATCACTGGTTTTGAAGACAATAAAATATTCTTAGGATAATATGATCCTTATCCATATGCAAATAATATGAACATCATATATAACATATATACAAGGTCCTACTTGCAGTTGGCTACAGTCCACAATATAGTGATGGTTAATGCAAAAGCCCTATTGACTAGGCTAATTCTGACTAGAAAGGTAAGTTGGTAAAACAAGTGCAGCAAATGATATGAAGATATGCTTCTAGCAGCATGTCAAACAAAGAAAGTGAGGGTCATGTACTTCGCAAATGTCACACGGACTATTTTGTAAGCACACTGACCAACTACTGAGATGATAAACACGTGACCTGATCCCAGTTGAGGGGTAGCATTTCATATACTAAATTTAATCCTTGGATCTAAAATATGAAATCAACTAAGAAGCATGGAAAGAATTACTACCTCTGCCAGCAGCTCTCAATCATAGAAGCCCACTGAGGGTCCACATCTTTTGGGATCTCTAGCCTTTGATCCATAAACCCTACAGCTCCAATCACCTGCAAGTATCCTAAAAAAATTGTTGTTCATATGTGCACACAATATGTCCTGGCCCCTTTTGTTATTATTATCAAAAGAAATGGCATATTGAAGAGATACTACTAAGAATGCTTGGTTCATTTCTCGCCATTGAAAAATAAGGTTTGTGGGAGAACTGAGGATATTGAGTTTAATATTACATCTCTAAAAGAAGGTAATAAACAATTACAAAAAAATTTAATTTATGTAAGTTTACAGAAATGTTGTGATATCTTTCGTTCTTGAATAGTGTCTGGATATTTTATCCAAGAAAACAATACCTGCATTGAGTTTAGATTGTCCCAAGGGATCTTCTCAGTAACAAGCTCCCACAATATCACCCCATAGCTGTAAATATCAGACCTATATATATCCAAAGTTCCAAACAGCACAAAGAGATATAAATTTAGTTATAGAACCCATAGAAGGAACCAAGACACTGTTAAGGTAAATATTCCAGATGAACAATTACAACATACTTCTCATCTGATGGTTCATTACGTAGAACTTCTGGTGCCATCCATTGAGGCTACAAAAAAGAAAATTGCCACATGTAAGTGAGAATTTCAAAATTTTATGCAGGCTCATATATAGTGACATTAGACTGATTGGTTTAATATAATTAGTAAAGACGAGTTAAAATACCGTCCCCTTCCCAGTCTTGGTTGTGAGAAATGTATCATGCTTAAGACGCGAAAGACCAAAATCACCAACCTGTTCAGATAACATTAAATGGGTCATTGTTTAACTTGATAGAACTGCTGTGTAACCCAAAGAAGAAAAAACTTATGGACCACAAAACGTCAAATAGAGGGATTTAAGAAATAGAAACATGACTGGCAACAGACCTTGACAGTCCAGTTCTTATCAACTAGGAGATTTGAAGACTTCAGATCCCTATGAATGATAGGTGGATTGAAATGATGAAGATAATTCATGCCTCGTGCCTGTGGAAAATTCAGTATTTCTTATTGAGGTTACTCTAATATATATCGTTTTTGTACTATTACTCAATAATACTCACTATATCTATTGCCATATGAACACGTCGTCTCCAGTCTAGTTTTGATGTGTTCCTCTGTAGTAAGCGAAATAAACTTCCACTGCATTAAGAGAATATTGATACGAGTGGCACCAGTGAGCTTGTGAAGTACTTTAAAAAGGATATATGAACTTCCAGAAATGATAAACATAAATTCAGACACTTGTAAATATAGAGCTTCCAGAAAGGGAAGTTCAGAACCAACCGTGGGAGGAACTCTGTTACAATACAGAGACGCAGAGGTGAAGTCACAGCTCCCATAAAAAGCAGAACGTTTGGATGTCGAAGCCTTTTCATAAGAGACACCTTGATAAACAATACCATATTGTAACATCAGCATTTAACAAAATGAATAACTACAAAATTAACCATAAAGACAAAAGACGAAAGGAATGCCATAGAAATATTTTTTAGCAGTCTGGCATGGGGTGGTCAAGATTGTCACACCCACAAGTCCCTTCTAATATGGAATGTGCATTACATAATCCCACACTCATCAAGAGAAATCTCCAAAAGGTATATTCAAACATTCCCGTCAAACTCTCATCCGCTTCCTAAGTATATAAGCAAGTGCAAATCATATGCAGCTAGAAAGCACACCTCTTGTCTGAAGGAAAGTATCACATCTTCTGCATATTCTTGCTTGGAGAATACCTTGACAGCAACATCCTGTAATAGCAAAGATATCAGTCAAACACACAGAAACATTATATGCTCGCAATACTTCTAATGCTTCTTCACCTTTCATATTCTAAACAATTAAAACAGAATAAACATCCCACATGCATCATCATCATACCACACCTAGTTCATATGAATAAGAAGAGTTGTTCACTGATACTGCAAACACCCATATTTATAGACTTTTTCTTAAACGAAACCATATTATATAGACTTTGATATGTTTGACATTTCATACAATTTTATGCTTTAGGCATAACATGTAGGCACGGAACACTATGGTCATCAAGACAGTTAACGAGCTTTTTTTTTACTGGGCAAGTGGTGTTACTGCTTGCAATTTGAACTGCATTTTGTCTTCGTTAGGTAATTGGAATTCGTTTTTTTGGCATGAAGAGAAGAGTAATTGGAAATCATCACTTGAACATATCACTTCGGGTAAATCTGGAACTTTTTTTTTAGCATCCACTTCAATTTGTAGTTAACTAAAGAAAGAGTCAGAGAACATACCGATCCATACCACAGACCATGGTATACAGTTCCACATGAACCTGCAGAATGAGGAAACGGTAAATAGGTATCAAAATGAAAATAAACCAAGAATAAACTCACAAGAGAAATTGTGTTGGCCCTTAGATGGACATTTTGGCAATCAAGCATGTCCCATAATCAGAGTCACCAATGATTCAATGCAGTAGATGATTCAGGAACGATGAAATACTTAATGGACAACCTGCTTAATCACCTTTGATCCTTTGGATGATTACAGACATGCTTTACCAGATCAATCAAACAGTTTCTAGAAATGAAGAATATTAATACTTCAAAAGCATGCACAGGCAACTTGAAAGATGATTACCTTGCCCAACCTGTTCTCCAATTATCAAGTCTTCCCATAGGATTTCGTAATCCAGACAGTCACTATCCACATCCACCTTATTCACAGCACTACTGCTGGTACTTCCACAGCTGCTGGCACTGCTTGTGCTGTTCACATTAAATGAGGAGGTCCAAGATCCCGAAGCCTCATTATTTGCAGTCCGATTATTTTCATTCACCTGACTCTCTGGTTTTGAACCAAAATAACTCTTCTGATGAACTGAATCATTTTCTTGCTCATTATGCAACCAAGGCCAAACAAAACGAGTAGTCTTAGCATCTGACCCTTCTGGCTCATTTCCTTTCCATGGCCACGATAATCCTTTCTTACCCATCCATGCTTCTGCTTTTGTTGATATTATCTTTTGGATTGAAGGTTTTCCTTCACTCTCATCGCCAGAATCTCTGGAGGGTTTTCCTGGAGACTTCTCATCAATCTGGGAGAACACACCAAAAGGAGATGGGGGCATATCTCCTCTAGGTGTGCTAGCCCCACTTGAATTTGCATCCTCCCTATGGTCAGAGAAAAGAGAATCTGAACCATGATCCGAATAATGACTATCTCCACTCCCACCTTCGCGATCCATGTTGTTTTCTCCTGCCCGAATTCTCGACTTCACTTTGTTGCTCACTTTGGATGCCTGTTTCATGACTCTAACAATCAGCATGCGCCATTCAATACTAAATCAAAGGAAGAGGGGAACTATAAGACTAACCAAATTTGTTAATTTTGATGCAATTGCATTTTGTAGAGGCTGCTGAGGATCAAGGCCAAGTTTAGCTGTAACACTAGCTCTAGAACGGCTGTAGCTTGAATCTGATTCTGGGTGCTTCGCACCTGACAATGGAATCCTCGTTTCTTGAAAGGGCCGTATATCACTTGACACACTAATAATCCCAATAAAAGTGCCATCATCATCATAGAATGGAGTATTTGTTACAATGGCGGTAAACCTCTCCCCAAACTTGTTCTTGACAGGGAACTGCCCAGTCCAGCTCTCCCCCTTGGTGACACGGTGGACTATATTATTTGCTACAGCAACGTCCTGGGGTTCTACTAAAAGCTCAATGGGACTCTTTCCAAGGGCCTCTGCCGCAGAAAAACCATATAGGTTTTCAGCACTTTTGTTCCTGCAAAATTAAATTTTCCCAAATGCACCAAACTGAAACCTTCTAACACAGAAACCAAACTTCAAAGCATAAATACTCAATCTCATTTTAACACCACAAATTAACAGTTGCAACGAGAAACCAAATAACCCCACAATAATATAATAAATACTGAAAGAAAAAAAAAAAGGACAAAATACAAGCAATCCATACTAATCCCAAAACAAATTTCACCCATACAAAAAAACCTCGACAGAAAAAAAAAAAAAAAAAAACATCAAAATCTGCAAGACCAAGACTTTAATTGAGCTACTCACCAGTAAATTATATGACCATTAAGATCAAATATATGCACAGACTGCCCAATTGACTGCAAAATGTTCAGATACTGCCTATCAGTAAAGTTCACAGCTGACGGCCCGCTGCCACTGCCACCTCCGCTGCTAGCACTGCCACCGCCGCCACGGAAGGTGCCTCCAGTCGGAGGATCATGGCTGCGGCTCTCCCTCTGAAGCGGCGACGAATGCCGAAACGAAGTAGACCCTTTCTTCCAAGCCGCCGCATCGAAACCTCCACTACCGCCACCGCCACCGCCAGCGCCGGCACCGACTCTCCTTTTAGGCACAGACGATAACCTTGAGCGCTGTGGCGAAACGGAGTGAGCCCTTTGGTGCTCTGATTTGACATCGTCAGAGTGCCTGAGCTTGGACATCTCTTGCTTGAGGTGGGCGTGACCCGCTTCAAGTACTTGGATCTTCTTGAGAAGCTCCTCTGGAGGTGGACTGTCCATTGAAAGAAGCTCCAAGCTCAACAACCCAATTGAGCGTCTTCAATGAAATGAACAAGCTTGGCTTGAAAATGGTATTATACCAAGCTCAACAAGAAGAAGATTCATGGGTCTGTCTCTCTCTCTCTCTTTGCTTCTCCAATAACCCAAAATGAGAAAATAATGGAGACCCAGTTGATGATCTTGAAAGCTACCTATAAGCAACTACTAAGCATGGGTTGAAATTGATAAGACAGAGTCAGA
Organism: Prunus persica; assembly: GCF_000346465.2. Lineage (NCBI taxonomy): Eukaryota > Viridiplantae > Streptophyta > Magnoliopsida > Rosales > Rosaceae > Prunus > Prunus persica. The sequence goes on from NC_034009.1 coordinate 9,217,899, forward strand.
TTGATGAATCTCTGTCCCTCTTTTCTCAAAATAACTGCATTCTTTCCTTTGCTTGCTTCCTATAATAAGTGCAGTCAAATTACTTGCTGATTTGAGAGGTCAATAGCATACTAAACATCTCTGTTTACTTTTTTGTTTTCTGCTTTTGATCTTCTTCGCCTTCTTCTTCTTCTCTTACTCTCTCTCTCTCTCTTTTAGGTTTTAGCTTATTTTTTCTGCTGTCACCTCTCTCTCTCTCTCTCTCTCTCTCTCAGACTCTCTCTTGTTTTGGGCGGTTTGCTGTTTTCTCTAATTTTTTATCTCATCATCATCATCATCTGAATCTTACTATTTAGACCATAAGTTATATATATGCTTAATCTCTGCAAATGCTTTACCCACGCGCGAAATAAGCGAGTACAAAGACTAACCAATCATTCTTCCTGATTTTCACCTTTAACTTCAATCAGCAATGGGCGTCCTCACCGACCGAGCTGCTGCGTTTATCTTCTGCAAGTAAGGCTTTTCCTTTTCTGCCAAAAGGCCCTCTTAGTTAGTCTATTTCCACTCCTCTTTTTGATCCTACCACTCCCATCTTCTTTTTCTTTGCTTCTTTTTTTGGAGGCCATGCAAAATAATAATATTGTACGTCATAAATTCCAAGTGGGCAGGGCAATGTCCATTTTTGTCCATAAATTTCTTCTTCTTTTTTTTGGAATTTAATTGGTCTATTATCAAAGTCATGTTTAAAATATGGGATTGGGTTAGCTTGGGGCTTTAGATTACTTAATTTGCAGTTGCGCATGATATACATTGGACTGACTTGTAGTTCACCTATAATGAGTTTACAATTTTGCCCTCAGCTCTCTTTTGGTATGAAAATTGTGGTCTATGAGAAACTATTTTATAAATGGAGGGATAAGGTTAGGTTAATGAGCTCATGAGGTTTCGTTCATACATATCAGGAGAAAAGGGCAATTCTGTGCTCTAAAACCTGTCTAATCAAAATGTTTTTGGACCTATTAGGAGCCTGATTTACCAACGGTAGCATACCATAAAAGGAGAAGAATTTGTGTTGGTTGGTTTCCTTTAAGGTCGTGATATAGGTGCAAACGGGATAGAAAAAGATCTTGACTTGCAGACGATATGTCTTAAGTTTTAAATTTTCACCTTGTTATAGTTGTGTGTGAGGAATTCCCTCCCCTCCCCCTCGGGCTCGTCTTTCCTTTAATTTAAACTATCGCTTATATATATATATATATTTTTTAAACCTTAATATATGCTGGCTAAATTGAGGGAGAGGAGAATAAAAAATTATACAATAGTACAGTTATACCACGCCATCTTGTCACAGCTGGACTTTTACTTAATTTTCATATTTTTGAAATAGAATTAGAAAAATAAAAATAAATTAAAAAGTACCATAGCCGCCACCCCTCCCTCTTCCTCTTTCAAACAATATCGTTATCTTCCATAATGCCCCTACACCTTTCTCTGATTTCTCTCAAACCTCAACCTTTCTTATATTGCCACTGGCCGATCCTGATTACCCAAGCATGAACCCATTTTTAATTATCAAGACTACTTCCCAACTATTATCATCAATACCAGTTTAATCATCCTCCCTCTAAACCCAACCCCACTGCATAAAATTAGTATAAGAGGTAAAGAGAAAGAGGAAGGGAGAGGGATGGCAGTCATGGCAGGTACTGGGGATTAGGTTCGTTGGGTTAGGGTGGTGCTGCTATTGGGGCAATATTCTTTTTTTTTTTTTAATATAAATTTACCATCAAGTCTTTTATTTTTCTAATTCTATTTCTGTAAAAAAGTAAATCATTTAATTTTAAAAATAAATACATGACAATATTTTTATAGGAGTACCATAAACTGACGTAGTATATATGTACTCTTTTATAATTTTTCGAAAAGAAGACACATAACATAAGCAACAATTGGGGTTTGACTCGGTTATCCTCTTTGAGTTTTGCATTATTGGGCGGCTTTTTTTTGTTTACTCTTTCTCCTTCCTACCCTTATCTCTCTTTTTGTATTTAGAGCTTTGCTTTCAACATTTGTATAGAGGAATGTCAGTTGGTAATATGTGTGTTGACAACTTGACAATCCTTTATAAGCACTAATAACATTTAATATTTGTCTTATATTTATTCTTTATTTATGTGCAAGTATATGGCTTATGTCAGCTTGTTAGGTCAATGCATCGGTCTTATTGTACTCGAGTTCGAATCTTTTTCTATCTAAATTATAGTACTTAAAAAAATATCCCCTTATAAAAAATAAAAATAAAAAATAAGTCATTATTTATGTGCATGAATAACGTTAACATTCATCTCATACTGGTTTTTATCGTTCATGCATGTGAGAGATGGTTAACATTTTTCTTGTATTCTTCAATCCTTTCTCTTTTCTGTATTTAGAGCTTTGCTTTCAACATTGGTGCAGATAAATGTTAGTTGTTAACGTTTGTGTTGATAATCTTCTATTTGCATGAACAAGTTTAATATTTTTCTTGTATTTATTTGTTGTCCACGCACATGAATAATATTGTACATTTATCTTTTATTTATTTTACGTATGTTTCATAATCGCTAGTATGCGCGAGAATCATGAATAATATTTGACATTTGTCTTATATTTATTTTGCGTGTCTCATATTCGCTCGTATGCGTGTCAGTCGGTGAACATCTGCCTTTTATTTTTCAGTTAAAACGTTTTCTTCCTTCTGAGGACACTTTCAACTTTGGAAGCAAGGGGCAAGTTGCCCTGTCTCTCTGCCTCTAGAACAAAAGTGTTTACACTAAAACTAGAACTCAGTTTGCGTGCACAGCATTACAATGGGCGTGCAAGCACACAACTTTTGGAGTGAAAGAGACAATGAGCAGCAGCAACAAAGCTTCTTGTTCTCTCTCCTAATATTATGGGCTAATATTATCATTAACAAACGAAGCAAGTGACACTTCCATTATTACCATTAAGTGCTAAACTTTACCATAAAATATCCTTATCTCATACCAAACCTAAGCATCTTGTAAGCTCATAGTGACCTATCAAGTTGACTTAGGCACATTACATCCAATTCTACAATAAACTAAGTATGGGGACGATTTTGACAGATGAGAGACAAGACAAGAAGCAAGTTCTAAAATCCATCCACCTCTAAGAAAAATGGGCAATTGTATTGTATAATATTACTCTCGTAAACACCCACCTGCCCAAAGAAGTCACAATTCACAGCAAAAATTGGATTTTTCTTAATAATAAAAAACCTAATATAATCAATGAGGCTGGTAAGGCACTGTGCTATACCAGAAAATTTTAGTTGCACCGGCGATACGCAGCCAATAATACTATGCTACATGGAAGTGTTATCACGCCTCATAGCATTATTAGTCGGAATAGCAAAATAATGCTATCCCCGTTTCATGGATGTCTATCTTCGATGTGGACACAGACAGGTGATCCAAAGTACATCTTCGCCAAGAAAAAAGCACATATTACTCAGACAAGTCATCCATGTTACATTAAATCCAGCAACTAGAAGATGACTCAGTATCAGCTTTATTACACATAAGAAGTATTATACATTAAAAGGGAAAAGGCCAAAAAGCTTTCGCTGCACTTTGAGAACATGCAGCGGAAACGACTTAGTACAAGCAATCAAGTAGAAACATGCGAAAGAAAGATGTGACTCGATCTAACAAGTCTCCTACCGGAAGAGCTTTTGATCGTGGAAGCCTCTCTACAATTACCTCAAATGGACCCACTTGGTCCTTTTCAATGAATAACACAGGGCAGCACACTAATGCATTAAGATTTGGCTTAACTGCACTAGAGAAATCTTAAGACTGCACGTAGACTATCGGCTACCTTACTCAAGCATGTCTGTCATTTGAACTTGTGTAGTCAAACAGCAATCTTGGATAACGCAAACATGTTTTGAGTTTTGTCAAGTACCCTTGAAACGAATCTGGCAGCTTTGGTGCCCGGTGCAGTTTGTTCTGGGAGAAGGAGCATCTCCTGTTGAGACTGTAAAGTCCTGGATATCCAATGACCTAGTCAATACTCTTTGTACTCCGAGGCATAGGAAACTCAAGAATAATTAAGAAATAACATCTTTCTGACTCTCTGATATATTGGACTTCTCCATTCATGAGCTTTAAAATCTTCCTGCACATGCTCAGTCCTAGGCCCTCCTGAGTCATCCATTGACTGCTATGGAACATATCTTGAACTAATTGAGGAGGAAGACCATCACCAGGACATACCAACCTTCACCATAAACACTGTATTAGTCATTTACATATCAAAACAATATCCACGACAATAACAATATCAGAAGAAAAGCGCTGCTTTTGTGCATTGCAATTTGCAAGTGATGCCCAACAAGACTAGCCAAGGGATGTTTGTATGGACTCTGAAAAAAGTTGGCAGACAGAGATTTTACAATTGTATTCCATTAGGCACATAATCATTCTGGTCAGACTATGCCAAGAGAATGCAAGAGGACCATAAGTACAAAACAGATCTTTGCATTACCGACCCATAATCACCCAACCAAGTTATTCAACAGACGTCAAGGCTCAGAGACCATGATTGCAATTTTGCTCCTACAAAACATAGCAGGTAGTTTTCAAACCTATGGGCTCAACAAGACAGCCACAGTCCAACCCAAAAACGCCTCCTGGTTGGTTGAGGTTCTTAATTTGAGCCCACGGGACATCAGGTAAAGTCAGGTTGCAAGGACAACTTGCGTACATAACTTTATTATCTTGTCACCATCAACGTCCAACTAATAATATATAAATACTGGGAAGCCAAAGTACCTGAATTCAGTACGAACCAGAGTGACTCCATCAGGTACTTTCTTCAAGCTTGGAAGAACATGAATCTCCACCCAACCTTCTGGAGATGGTGCATAACGTACCATATTCAATAAGAAATCAGCTAAGACCTGCTGAATTCTCACTTGATCACCACAAACAGCCAATGTTTTGATTTCTTCAGGAATATCCCGAATCAATTGTAGATCCCTTTCCCTCAGCAATAACATTACTTGGCTAACAACGGCGTTTATGACACTCCCAAGAAAGAATTCTGACTTCTCAAGCTCCAGTGATCTAATTCACCAACAACAACAACAAAAACTTAATTGTGTTTTTCCTATTTTCAATTATGAAGAAATTTGGATACAGGTATTAATAATGCAGTCCTAGCTGAAGATATTAAACAAAAGAGCATGTGAGAAGAATTTTGTTAAAAGCCTACTTACCCATCTTCAATGCTATCCAGATCAACATCTTTTATAATCTTCAAAATTTGCTTCTCACAAGCAGCACTAGTCTCCAAAAACTGCTTTTGATCTTCAGTTAAGTCTGTAGTCTCCAAAAGTGAGTTGGTAAAGCGTATACCACTTAAAGGATATTTTATTTCCTGGCAAATGTAAGCCAATTCTTTCATCCTAGAAAAACATTCATTTTCCTGTTGCCTCTGAACTTTAAGAGCTTGTTGCAGTTCTGAACTTGCAATCTGCAAAAAGCAGAAAGCTCCAATAACCTGACCTTCTGCGTTCACCCTCTTATTGGCTGTCAAGAGAGCTTGTACATATTTCCCATTTCGGTCAAAGAATGAAAAGGGAAATTTGTCTGTGTCTAGCCCTCCAATGGCATTGTGTAGGACAATCATGAATTTTGTCATAGCATCTGGACCCTTGAGTCGACAGCAACTGCCGAAGACCTCTCCAACCAACATTTTTCCAAGGATTTCTCCATGGCTCCACCCAGTGAGCTTTGCCATGGCAGTGTTCCATTCCGAGCAACATGTGTTATCATCTGAAGCAAATATAGGAGGGATCAAAGGATTTGGACTATGAACGATGGCCTTGTAATCACCTTGTATTTTTATGAACTTGTCCATTACTACTTTTTGACCAGTTACGTCCTGACCAACGAAGCAAACTCCAACTATATTACTAGCGTAATCCTTGCTACAGCAAGCATTAACCACCACAAAAACAGGCTTGTTGTCGTGCTCTGGGCCAAATGTCCTCATTTTTATTTCTACATTCTTATCTTCTTCTCCTGCATTGAAAATACTAATATAGTAAAATATTCATTTTTTACCAAAACAGACTTGCTTTCAAAATAAACATTAAACATGTGTTCCAAATCATCAAAAATGAAACAAAAATGTATATATAAAAATAAAAATAAATAAAAAACTGTTTAGTCCCCTCTCTTGGGCATAATAAGCCATACTGGCATTAATGTCATGTTCATTTTTAATTTTTAAGGTAGCATTCAGAAACTTATACCTATATGGTACATCAACACTCATGTTCTGTCCATGTTCCATTGCTACAAAGCAATCACCTAATTGATCATTTAATAGTCACGCAAGAGAATAAGAAATGCATATAATAATACAACACAATACAAGCAATAACTACAATATGAGAACTGCATATTTACAGTAAAATTTAATCAAATAGAAGGTACCTAGGCATCACAATGAAACCGTCTCAGTGAACTTCACAACTTGAAGTAAGTCAACTTTCAATAAGACAAATATAGCGAATTTATTTCTTTATTTTGGTTTGAAATGATTATATGGCCAAGGTTAGCTTTGTGGTTTTACTTGAAATTGAGAATGAGCTGGAAACAATGTCAATAAGACCCCATTAATAAACTTCTCGAATTAAGTAGAAATAAAGACATTAGGTCTAGAAAGACTACCTCTTAAAGCGCGGAAAAGAAGTCTGCCAACAATTTCTTCAGATTCTTTGTAAACAAGATCATGAACCAAGGACTTCCCGGTAGCTTCCTCGACTGAGAGACCTGTCAACTCTGCAACCTTTGCATTCCACCCATTTATACATCCATCAACATCTACAGCAAATATGGGAGCAGTTGCAGTCTCTATCAATCTAACCATTTCTCTTGCTACCGAGCTGAGCTCATTGATCCCTTGAAACTCCAGATCACCAAGCTGGGCCTGCGTAACAGCTTTTGAATTGTTTGTCTCTGCATCCTTAAATGAGTCTCTCAAAATAATCTGCAAAGAGTGTATTGCATCCATTTCTGCGTTCTCCCACGGCAAACTACGGCTTTTAACCACTTCCAAAAATGCCTTGAATGAAGAGCGTGGATGCATCCTCTGTCCATCATCCTTGTCCTCTGGATGATGCTTTGCTCCACCCCATTTGATCTCTTTTCCAGTGTGGGATCGGAACCAGAACAGAAAATCCCTCTTAGTTATATAAGCAGCAGCCATCCCACAAACAGCATCGCCCAGAGAGGCAGCTCCAGGGTACCCAGCATCACCCAAACTATCTGTGCTTAAACCTGTTGAACTTCCATGGAAAGCCAACAGCCACTCCACAATGTCCTTTATCTGCGCTTCAGTCGGGGTCACGCCTAGTGGGTAGTACTTCCCTTGGTAGTATAGTGCAGCCCCGTCACACTTCACAAGGTCCATAATACTAGGACTTTGAGTAACAATGCCAGCTGGGGTGTCACGAAGAAGCATATCACACAAGAGAGTCTGGGTCCTCAAAACATGTTTCTCAGACAATTGTGAAGCCAACTGCAATTCCATATTCAACTGAAGCCCAAAGGCCTGCATTAGGAACTCACAAGCATACCGAAGGGGAAACGGAATGCACCGAGCAGAGGTATGGTGGCAAACAACCAGGCCCCATAGTCTCATTGAGTTCCTCCCGCCAACAGCTTCCTCATCATTTCCATTGATGATGACTGCCAAAGCTAGCGAGGCAATGGAGCCCATATTAGCCATATACTGGGAGTGACAACCATGAGGGGCACGAAGTGTGGATCCAACCAAGCACAGAGGCTGCATCAGCCCTTCATCCTGAATTACATGGACCGGCGTGGCATGACAGTCTACTATCATTCTGACCCGGTTCTGCTTGAACAAAAACCTCGACGCCTGAGGTATATCCGTGGCAGGATAGTGCAGCCCAAGATATGGCTCTAAGTCAGGCCTCTTGCTCTCAGCCACAACCTCACCATGCTCATCATCATGAAACTTATACACCATAACTCTATCATAACCAGTAAGCTCCCTTACACTCTCAACCGCAGTTTCACACAAAATCTTAATGTCCCCACCAGGCAGTGACTGCAGCTGTGAAATTGCCCTCACTGCCAATTTCTGAGACTGAACCGCGCCGGCTATAGACAGCGCAGGGTCCTCTGTTCTAGCAGGCTCCAAATCAATCACAACCCCAACATCAATCCGATGCAGAATTGCGTAAAAGGGCTTTCCAGAAATCTTGGAGTGGATCCAAATTGGGTTCAAAAGTGTAATCTCCCGAGCCCCAAATGCTTTCTCGAGCAAAACTGCGCTGGAGGGCGTGAAGAGTGTACGGACATCAGTCCCAATTGTGAGGATCTCAGGTTTTTCGAGGATCGGAACTGACTGCGGCGTTAGGTCGAGCAGGTCTCGGGCGTTTTCGCTGTACGCAATGACCCCAAAGGTGGCTTCGTCCACAGCCATCATGCACCCAAAGGGTTGAATATGGCCACCCCTTTGAATTCTGGACAGGTAGGCTGTAATCTGCTGCTCCGGGACTGAGTCTTTGGTGGTCCTCATGCTCTGTGAGTAGTCGAAGGACTTACCAGACTCGCCTGACTGCTCAAACACGGCGTGCAGCCGAGCATCGACGGTGTACTGAGCAATGGCTTTGCTTACAGACTCTGTATTGTTGTGAGCTTTGGCATGGCCTGTGCCCGACGACTGAGCACCTGAAGCCATTTGCTGACTTGGGTCTTCCTCTGTTTGACACAATTCTCACTGGGTTTTTTTTTTTTCCGGTTAAATTTGCAGCGAGTGAGAAAAAGAGGCTAATAAAAGCCGAAAACCCATTTGGCCATAAAAATTTGAGGTCGATCAGAAAATGGGTTGCAGTGAAGCTTGTGACTTGTTGGAGGTGGAGGCTGGTTTTCAGTTGTTTATGTGGTTTAATTGTGAGATGCGTAGTGGGCGAGAGAGGGAAGCAGCGCTGCTTTGGTTTGATCTTTTTTGTTTTGCTGTGCTCTGAGAGAACTGAGAAATGAGAATGACACTTCTCTCACTCTCTCTCTTTTTCTCATTTGTTTTTTTGTTTGTCTGATTTATCTCTTTTTTTCTGGCCGTTTCTTGGATTTTCATTTTCATTTTCTTTGGGGGGTTTTACTTGTGGGCATGGACAGAGCTACGGTGGTGGTGAGAATATAATGGAGGCCATCCGATTGGTGGTCGTATGCGTTTGGGGAATTGGGCCAATGACAATAATTCTGATGCTGTAGATTTTGTTTTCCTATTGCACACAGTTTACATATATTCTTTATAATATTTCTGTAAGTCGACGTATTTAAATATTCTTGCAACTGACCGTCAAGTCCGCATCCTTTCTCCAAAAATATAATATAATAAGAAATCAAAAAGGAAGAAACCATTGTCCTTTCTAATTCTAGCTTAAGAAAGTCGTTTCTTTTTCTTTCTTTTGCTTGTATTGATATTCCCAAAGTGGATAAATTCATACCTGCTGAAACATTTATAGATTGTGCTACAAATGCTATAATTGAGTTGGTTTGAGGTGTAAAAATGAGATACAAGTATGTCTACTTTTTTTGGGTCAAGAAGTGGAAAGTACAAAACCCCATGGTCAATCCTTGGTTTTGGTTAGCTCAAGTTACTCGATGATATGGCAAGATTCGCTAAGCACTAGTTTCAAAACCCCAATTAGTGCTTAAATCTCCCAAGTTATAGTTCATTATTGCCCAGTAGAAGTTAACCAAAACATTAGCCTCTGTTATAATACAGACCGGCACACAAAATATGGACCAAAGAAACCGAATAAAAAGAAAACGGTATGCATGCGACAAATTTCTATTTATTCATTGACCTTCTTCTTTTTTGGTGGAGAGGACAGAACATACCCAAGAGAATACCCACTTTACTCTATTTTCTCCTAAAACCCAGAAAGTGAAACCAAGAAATTTTATAGGAAAACATAACTTTGTTTAGTAAACTGATCGAGGGTTGTCCCTTTATGAACTTTGGATACAACTTACAAATGAAGATACTCAACTCCAGCATTAGCAATACAAACACTATTCTAACAACTGAACAATCATTCCAAGCGAATCTGCAGACTCAAGGACCTTGAAGACAACAATGCTCGTCAAAAGCAGGTAAGTCGGCTTTGCACCTGCTATCTGAGAGCCTTTCACTTGGTGTAAAGAACATCCTCCCATGGGTGGCGGTATAGGGGCTGCTTCAATCTCTTCTGGTCAAAAGTGTGCCTGAGATGAAGGGCAGGGAGTAATCAGTCAGGTAAAAGGATATTTTACAGAAATTCTAAGGACTACATCATATATAAAGCAGAAAATGATGTCCTCTCTCCTATGTTTATCTGACCCACCACGGAACCTCATTGTCATCAAGGACAATCGTTCGTTTCGTATTACTCTCAATGACAAAGCTAAGGTATATAAACCCAACAAATAGGAATTGACTACTTGAGTTATTAATAAGTCCTATCTGTATCAGCCACAACAGGACCGTAGGACCACCTAATCTGTTTAGCGACCTTTTAAGTCCAAATACATTTTCCTTTGGTGTAAAGAAGCTATGTGCCTATGTAGAATCAATTCTTCATGTGTCTATATCCAGAATTTGAGTCTACGCAGCCAATGAAATTTTTTTAGTACTCACCCAATCAAACCGATAGAACGTGCCAGCACAAATAGCCCATTCAGATAGCCAATATCAACAATCTCATCAATCTCTTGCTTGCTGAACATTCCACTGCCTGCAAGAAGATCCAAGAACAGGGTTCCAATAGCACCATCGACATTAAGGACCAGGTTGTTTGCCTTCGAGAGGGTGTAGGTTTCAACTTGTACGGCATATTCCATATACTTGACAGAAGGGAAATGTGTGCGCGCGAACGCTTGTAGGAGCTCTACTCTCTTATCTCTGTTGTCCCCTCTCTTGATCCTTTTCCACAGCAAAGAAACAAGAACTTCCAACAATAAGATTTCTTATGCAACTACTAAATGCATTAAAGATTGAAACCCCAAGTTTATACTATTGCATAATATTGAAAACTCTCAATACCTGTGCCCAATCCCTGGCACACGAATGCCTTTCTTTTTCATACTCTCGACAAATTCATAAGGTGTAAGATTCTGATGAAACACAGCAGAGGGATAGCTTGTTAGAGTTAAAACATTATTTTAACGTTTAAGCGTTGAGTTATTACACACAAAATGTCCAATAAAGCTCACCCTGTCATATGCATCCTTGAAGTATCGGGCAGCATCATCAACGGCACCACCAAATCGGGGACCAATTGTGAGCAAACCTGTTTCAAAGGCTCAATATAATTATTCCATAACCAAATCATCTCTGAGAAGCCCAGTCCTCAAAGTAGAAAATTTTATGACAAAGTATAGAACATTCAGTGGTAAAATATCTACCTGAGACAAGGCTGGAAACAAGGTCCTTGCCAGCCCTAGCAGTTACTATTGTGTTGTGAGCTCCAGAGACGCAAGGACCATGGTCAGCACATAACATGATGCATATCTGAAATGAATGTCATATGTATTAGTGAAAGAGGCTAGAATACACAATTTTGCTCCTAGAGCAATCACAGCTAGATTTTTAGTAAACAAAAGTTAAACAGAAGGGTGAAGAAGTATGAATAAGCAGCTCCATAGTAATCAAGAATCTACCTCAATAAACTGAGTACAATAACGGGGAAGGCTGCGCTTGAACCACAAAAGAGAGATAACATCACCCACACCGTAACCCTGCTCAACAATGGAGGACATAGGTACACCAGCATAGCATGGTTCCTCACCTGCAAAGTGGATTAAAAGAAGTCAATGAAACTGATGTCTAAATATCAAACATGTGAGTAATATATAGGAATGTCGTTGGATTTAATACATACCTCTATCATCAGAGATTGTGGATATAATATGAGTTGGAGCCCGAACTTTTCCACTCTTAATTGCAGAGTTAAGATCTTCAGGTATTTGTGGAGGCTTAAATTCCTTCACTGGTGTAATCTTCCCTTGTTCAACCTGTGGAAATCAATCAAATATGTAAGCTTAGACAGCAATGGACACTAATGGAATTAGAGAACTTTTCAAGCAATCCTTGTGGTGGTTATCCTCAAGGTATGCTGTAAATTACCAGTTTTTCAAAGGTTTCCTTTATAGCAGTTTCTAAAGCTTCATATGAAGTGGGAACAACAGCTCCAGCATCCCTCAAGGCTTGATTCTTTGCTTGTGCAGACTCCAACTCACCACCACTTTTTGCGCCCTGATTTAAACAATGTGAAGGAAGATTTAGAATTTTTAACCCTTTTACTTTCTTGGGAAGAGATTAGTCAAGAGCAACTGAGATGACAACTTACAGCATGACCAAATTGTACTTCGGATTTGAAAAGCCTTGCGCAAGTTCCACTAACCCAAGCAACAACTGGTTTGGAAACTTTCCCCTGTTTCAAAGCTTCAACTAGAGAATACTCATCTCTCCCACCAAGTTCCCCAAGTACAACAATAAGTTTAACCTGCATTAGATCAAAAAATCAGATTGCAAATTTCAGGATGCTGATGCCCCCAAACAAAATGCAAAAATGGACAGGCCCTGAAGAGAAGTAAATGAAAGCAAAATTTACCTGGGGGATATTGTTAAACCGCAGAACATGGTCAGAAAGAGTAGAACCTGGGAACACATCTCCTCCAATAGCAATACCTAAAGAGTTTCAAGAACATACCCAAATTTTACAACCTTGCTCAAATATTAAATCAGTTATGAAGACTAAATTAAGCAGACCAAACGTAGATACCTTCAAAAAGTCCATCTGTTACACGAGCCACAGTATTGTATAATTCATTAGACATCCCACCCTGCAATTGCAACATATTTTATTATTTTAAGAATTTTAAACAAAAATATGAGTTTCTTGACAATGCACACCGCAACGCAGTTTGAATAAATATGTGGAAACTCATGGCACGTTGCAGAACTAGAACTATTCTCAGTAGTTTCTAAAACTAAGGGCATAGGACTTAAATGAATAAACTTAATCAGACATTAAATACAAAAGTATAATGTAATTTGCTAGATGTTTAATGTATACACATTTTGACATATACATTTACCAAAATTATCCGAAAGTTTATGATATTGACTTCTAAGTGGGCATAAAGAATGCTCAACAATGGAACAAAACAGAATGCAGGAAAGAAAATGAAAAAAAAAAGAAAAAGCACTGTAATAGCTACTACATACAGATTTGGAGACAAAACCAACAGATCCAGGCCTGTACAGCTTGCAGTGAATTATGTTATCAATTGTTCCAGCAGTGTCACCAATCTTAAAAGCACCAGCTTGAATTCCTCCAACAGTAGCTGGGCCAATAACAACCTGAAAATTATATGATCATTCAAGTGAGTACTGCCTGTTCATTTTCATAGTTAGTGCAATTCAGAAGACATTGTATCTATTGTCTAACCTTGTTGTTTGCTCGTGCATATGCGATCAATTGCTTAGCGTCTGACTCAGGTACACCTTCAGCAATGATTGCAACAACTCTAATTGTTGGTTGCTTCAGAGCAGCCATGGAGGAAGCGGCAGCACTGCAGATATGTCAACATATATTCAGGATCGAAATTCTGCACTCCAATAAACTACTCACGAAATAAGCACTGACCTTCTAAAGGAAGCAAAGTTGATGAAGACATCGGCGGTAGGATGTGCTGCACAAGATGCTTCAATGCTGCAACAGTTATCAAAATGAAGTTCAGGCAATCTCAAACTCAGAAAGAAAAAAAATAAAAAAATCAATAACAACAGATCAACAATGAAATTTGATTAATAACTTAATTGGCATGCTTCAGTTATGTTAAGACTCACTGCACAAATACATAAGGTGGATTGCAGCTAAAAAAGACAAATGAAATCTAAGAAGAGAAAGAAAGAATGGTGACTTACGTTGAGTGCACTGGTATGGCGATCTCCTCTTGACCGAAAAAGAGTTTCTGAAATCCCTCAGCACCGGGGTTAATGATTCCAGCAACGGACGGTGTTTCCCTCCCTATTACAAAGCTCAGTTACTACATTTACATTGTTATATTAAAAGAATACAAGTAAGATCACTTTCGAGATCAAAATTAGGAACCGATACACACCACAAAGGAAGTCAAAATCCAGCATGCGCTGGATTGGGAGCTGCTTGTAGTTGTAGAACAACGCCTGTGTGGTGCGCGAGAAAAGTTGTCCAGTGGCCATGGTTTCAGGTCAAGGCAACCTCCGGTTTCTGAACATACAATAAGAAACCAAAACTGTCAACTACTGACACTGATGCATCACACATGAATACACGATTCATACAAATTCATAGCTCTTGTTTCAATAGTTATGGGTTTAGGCAGAAGCATTTAGAATTAAGTAGATCAAAATGAAATCATCCAGTTAGGTAGATCTAGAGGCACAATATTGGTCAAATTTCTGTTAGCTAAAGCACACCTAAAGCCAACCAGATCGCAATTATAGTTACCTAACAGATCTCTACGCAATGCACCTAACAAACCAACCAACCCAAACAAACCCCAACCCAATTGTCCAAGACAAGAGAAGCAGAAGCAGATCTTAAGCTCCCTCCTAAACTCCTATTTCCATTTATATCACCAAACAACGTAAACAAAACAAAATAGAGGATCAATTTTTCCTCGAGGACATCAAAACCCGGGGAAATTTCAAATACGGACAAGAAATGGGATCCCAGAAAAGGAACCAAACAGCGGATCTCGTAATCGATGGCTGTTAGTTGGAGGGTCAACCGGAAATAGTAGAAGGAGAGGAATTGGAGTTTACCTGTGAGGCTGTGAGAGTGGAATTTGGGATTTGGGGGAAATGCAAATGCTGGAATTTAGGGAGGATAGAGGAAGTGTTTAAATAGAGAGAGAGATATATAGAGAAGAGAAGGGAAGAGAGAGAGGGGTTGAGTTGAGGCACTGAGACGGAGAGGTTGCTACCAACGAGAGAGAGAAGAGGGGAAGGAGGGCGGGGTGAGCTGGTCACGTGGCGCTGGGTAGTTAGCTCACTGACTGTGACTTTTTTTTTTCTTTTTTCTTTTTTTTTTTTCTTTTTTTTTTATTTTTATATCATACTGGTTGGTTGGCGCTGTACAAAATTTACTCCTCTTGCTTCATTCATTAATGTATGCGACGAGGTGAGAGAGAGAGAGAGAGAGAGAGTGGCGGGCTGGGGGTAGGTTGGTAGATCCAGGACTGCGGGTTGGCGCTTGACCACTAAAATGGACAATTATATTTCACACGAGTTTCTTTTCTATAATTCCATTACTTGTAAACTACCCTCCAAATAAGTTTAAATTGCGAACCCACCATTAACTCTTTTTCTTTTTCTTTTTACGCCAACAACCACCGGCCTTAAATTATAATTTACCTAGAAATAATATTTCTCCAAAAAACTCTCTCTGCTTCGGTCCCAAGAAGGAAAGGGAACATTTGTCTACAATTTTGGATTACCCTCCCCATATTTTGGAAGTTCAAAATATTATTAGATGGATTGATTTGCACATTTCAAGGATTTCAATACTAGAATTAAGAAGAAGAAAAAAAATAGATGGTCGGAAATCAGGTTTACTGTCTAGAGCTGGGAAATTAATTTTAATCATTTCTAATATTTATGATGTGCTCAATTATATTGGATTGGACACATCTTGTTTTCCTTGTCCAAGTAATGTTATACATAAGATTTATGTATATATTAGCAAAAAATTAATGGGTTTTTTTTTATAATACAAGTAATATAGCGTGAGGGGAAATCAAACCTAAGACCTCGGTTGGAGAGTTAAGTGCTCTTAATTACTTGAGCTAAAAGTCCATTATGGGAGTTTAAGTATTAGAAATTTGGAAGATATTAATATGGTTTGTTTGGTAAATTTATGTTGGAAATTTTTAACTCAGTCTCATAATTGACGAGTGTAGACGATGAATACAAATATCGAAATATTTCTTATTAAATTACTGCATTTTGTTTATGGGAAAGCAGGCTTGGGATGGAAAATAATTCATGTTTGGTAAGTCCAGACATGGTAAATGTTTGTCTAGCACATGAGAAAATAGGGGGGAAATGTAACCTTCCTCCCCATGGGAAACTTTGGGAAAATGGATCAGCATTAAATTTAAATGCACATTTTTCATGACCATTTCGTCCCCATTAATAATTTAGAATTACAATATAGCAATAAATTCATTCTTTTTTGTTTGATTTCATATGGGTATTATTGAAAAATTAAATCAACTTTGTTTTACATTCCTACACAAACCAAGCATGGAAAATGAAATAAAGTGGTATTTCCTGGTTCATTTCCTAACATTACCAAACATGGGAAATGAATCTTCCATTTCTCATCCATTGGAAAAAGTCATGGGAAATTATTTCTCATCAAATCCTTTCCACGATCCAAATGAGTTTGTGTTGTGATTTATAAACTGCTCATTTGCAATCACCCAACTTTTTATTTAATGATATTTTTCTTTCTAACAGCGAAGAAATTGCAATTTATATTTCCCTCTACATAGTTTTAAAATATAGATATTGGTTCAAAATGGTGTGAACCAAATGCGTCCTTATGAACAAGGAATGGAAAAGTGTAGCCATAGCTGTCAAAATGAGTTGACAATCAGCATGCGTGCAATTCATGTATTTTTCTTGATTTAGATTTTTGCTCTCCTTGTGCTCGATTAAAGTCCTGAAAGGAAAATTTCCATTGTGGTCCAAAACAATATAAAGCTCCCTGTTAGTGAGTATCAAATATCAACCTCAGTCAGTGTTGGTGCTTGAATGCACGTTCTACTAAGCCAATTTTTCCACATGCAATGCAATGCGGCCATAGCATTTAGCTAGATCTTCAGGTTTTGTTTGGTTCACGGAACGGATTTGAGGGGAAATTATTTTTCATGTCATTTCCCAAGATATGGGAAATAAAAGATTCATTTCCCATATTTGGTAATGTCAGGAAAGTAACCAGGAGATTTCACTTTGTTTCCTTTCCCATGTTTGTTTTGAGTAAGAATGGAAAACAAAGTTTGTATAATTTTTCAATTATACTCATATTAAATCAAATAAAAAAAGAATGCATTTAATGATACATTGTAATTTTAAATTATTCATGGGAACAAAATAGTCATGAAAAATGTGCATTGAATGTTGGCTCATTTTCCCAAACTAAACAAAATCCAAGTTGAGAAGAGGGCTTCACTTTCCCCCCTACTTTCCCATGTGCTAGGCAACTATTTCCCATGCTCAGATTTACCAAATATGGAAAAGCAATTGATTTTCCATCCCCGAGCCTCATTTCCCATGAACCAAACGGGGCCTCATTGTTTTTAACATATTCCTCTCTCGTTCTTTACGGATTAACAAATATGTTAACAAACAACCAGCTAAACTGGTTTTGCATAATAATGCAATAAAAAAGCAAGAACTAGGTCTTATTATGGTGGCCTTTTGCTCACTTAACCCAATCCAAATTACCTAACACTCATATACAATTATATGAAGCGTCTCCACCCATAAATTTCTGTCGCCAGTGGGGTGGGGTGTGTCATGGGTGACTGATGATAAGTTTAGTGTTTTTTATGTTTAGTTTTTATTTAAGCTTAACAGTGTTAAGTTGGAGTTAATTAAATAGGTATGTGTCAAAAGTTAAAAATTGACATTTCATATCTTAGTCGTTAGATTATTAGAATTGTTAAGATCTTGCAAAATGCGAGTAAATGCATAATGACTAAAATGTAGAGCCTCGAGATTCGTTTAACTTATGAGGCTATAAGTGTGTTTTTTTCCCTAACAAGTTAAATATTTTTAGCAAGGCTTTCAAGAGAAGGATAATGCAATTTTTTCTTTTATTTTGAAGTTTTTTATTTGGATTATCTTCATTATTTGTCAATAAAGTAAAACTTGAGTGAAGCATTATGCCAAGTTTGAACAAGTCTTTGCCTGCATTTAGGTACTTTAAAGTCTACACGTTGAAGGATATTTAGATATTTTTTGTTGGCTTGTAAATGTTCAAACAAAGTGGCCAAAACCCAGTTGGTCAAAATTAACAAAAAACAGTATCTCTCATCAACTCAGAGAGAATAAACGACACTCTGCAACCCTTACTGTGATCAGACTCCACGGCCAACACTAGTCAACTGCCGCTTTCTTTCTTTTCTTTTTTTTTTTTTTCCTTTTTTTGGGTTGAAGCTGCCTCGTTTTTTTCTTGACTTCCATTATCTCTGTATATATATACAATCCTCTTCTATTAAGGGATTTTTCAAAATTACTTGAGGTACACTCTTTAGAATTCACTAGAATTTTTTTTTCAACAATCAAAACCATTTATTTTTTAAGTCTACATTTATAGATCATCCTTACAAAAAATTAGACAAATCGAAAATATTTTTGACATCTAATTGCGTCTGATTTTTTTTGTAAAGATGATCTTTGAATGAATATCTACAAAATATATGGTTTGGATTAGTGAAATACAATATGAAGTGGGTCCTACAAAGGTGTCCCTCAAATAAGTTTATCAATTAGGAATTTATACCTTCATTCTTGGTTGAAATAACATATGTTTTTTTTTTCTGTTCTTTTTATTTTAATGATACATATATTAGAATATTATTTTTTTCAAGCAATATTAGAAAAATCAAATCTAAAAATTCGAGTGCATAATATATTAAAATACTATTGTGTCAACAAATACACCACATTAACATATTATTAAGGAGAGGTACTACAAACTAGATGACAAAAATATACTGCCAACAAAGTTAAACAACTGGTTGAAAAATTCTTCTTTGTTTAGTTTTGAAACCGAATGTCAATTCGTCCAAAAAAAAAAAAAAAATAAACGAAATGTCAATCGAATATACATATGACCTATGACATTTGAACATTTCTCTTTGCACTTGGTTGCACACTTAACATATATACAAGTTACAACATGCGTTTGAATTTTTATTTTCTTTGATTTGGACATAGTAAATCCTAGTCATTCTAGTCAAATTTCTCCAGCAACATCTGGCTATGTCACTCTAACGCAATTGACATTCATGCATATATGCCATTTGTTCTTGGAATTTAAAATATCGAACAAAAACTGTTTTTTTATATATATTTTTTAAATAAATCAAACAGAAACTAATACAAGAAATATCAATGACGTGGTGCACCGAAAAAATTTACAGATATTTAGTTATATACCCATTTTTAGCACTAAAACTATAACTAACTTATACACCTTTTAATTTCTATAAACAAACCCAAAAAATGAAACATAGCCCTATTGAATTTAATTTTAATTATTAAATTACTTTGATGTCCTATTGAGTGTTTTGAGCTTTTTTTTAATGAGGTTTTGGTGTTGGGTTTGTTTAAGAAATCAATAGTAGTCTGTAATTTAAAAGAAGTTAAAAACCTTTTTGTTATGTTGTAAATGAGCTTTGTGTGTGTTTCTAAAGTCTATTTCATATAAAGTTTTTTTTATATATAATTTAGGCTCTTATATTGGATATAATAATAAATTTCCTAAAAAATTATTTCGATCGTACAGTGAATCTCCCAAAAAAGTTAACAGACGTGCATATAATATTCGTAATTTTAGAAGCCACCCAACATTTTGGTTGTTTTTGCTTCAAATGAAGGGCATTTCGGTCTACGAAACTATACCAACGTCCAAAGAAAAATTGTTACCTAACCCTCTTTTATTTTTTCTTTCTTCATTTTACAATCAGAAATCTGCTCTTCAAACTGAAAAACAAAAAGAAAAGAAAAACATAAGAGACAAATAATTGAAAGCTGTGAGCCCCTGAGCGCACATATGAAATGGCAAATTATTGTAAAAAAAAATCCATTGCCTTTGAAGGGGAAAACACTGGTGTGAAACTGAAATATCAATATTTTGCTATTTTTGATCAATTACGACATGTAATACGTGATCACTTTTCTATGTGGCAATATATAATTTGTCAGGAATAACAAAATAGTGTTATCCCCGTCATACAAATTTTTCTGCTTTGAAAAGCAGCACAATCGGTTGGGAGTGGGTTCTAAATGAATGGCCATGAAAATTAGCTGCGACAATACTGTTGCAGAGAAACTGATGTCACAACCAACCATGTGACGCTGCGTTTCACAATGATTGCACAACTAAACAAGTATGAAGATGAAGATGAAGATGAGTCCATTTTGACTCAAATCAAGTGTCCTTGCTTCATATTCTTCATTTTTTTTTTCTGAGTTTGATTTATTCCCAGTTGGTGTTCTTCACTCAGTTGGCTTAATTACTTTTTTGGGTCAACCTCAGTTGGCTTGAGGAAAATCATTATGCCCATTCCTCTACGCTAAGCCACAATTGCGTTGCATGAATAATATAAACCGAATGGTTCACACTATAATATTTATATTGCAGCCCCTCATCATTGACTAGAGCATATATATGGAGTTTTGGACTGATGTTACCTATATCGTGTAGAGCATTTGATCAAGAATAGATTTATAAAAAGAATTTAAAACCCTTTAAATCCATATTGCAATGCTATTTTAATTATAAGCCACCCAATCAATGATACTAAGTTGTTTATTTCAGCATAGTTGGTGTCGACTTGGATTTGTTTTTTTCCTTTTTCCTTTTCATTGCCTCCGAATTCAGATATCGGGATATCATTTTTAATTAACTTAATTCATGAGTTTTTCAGGTATTGAATTACATATTGTAAGGTGAAATCACATATTTTTTTATTTTCGTATGTGTTAATAAACACATGAAAAGTCACGAAACAGAATAACTTTAATATCCATATATTAGTAAACACACAGAAATTTAGAATCAGAATAATTTCAATACCCTTTTCAACTAAGTAAATATGTCTTTAGAGACTAATTCCTACAGAGTATCGGGAGTCAATTTCGATGTGTAGTGTGCAATAACAGATATTATTTGCAATATGGCTATGCAAGTTGAAAAGGAAGGTGTGAACAATTTACCTGCTCGAAGTGGAGTGGACTGACGCAATCGACCCTACACCAATTCATTTGAGATAACAACAATTAGCCATACATAGTTGCTGATCACTATTTTTTGTTGGTTAAATGTTTATGCATATCCTAGCTAGAGCAAAGCCAACTTTCGCATTCCTAAGCGAAAATTTAAAGGTCTTAAATTACAGATTCAAATAGTATGATTGATATCCACCATGCATCAACCATGTCATTCAGCAATCTCCTCAGTGAGTCAGAAGCATAACCTTGTTTAGGAAGAGAAAGATTTGCATATCACTCTATCGTTCAAAGCTAAGCCAAGCCATGGAGTAGAAGCTTTGCTTTTGCTATGTTCTCTTTCTGGTGATAAGATGGCTGTGGATGCGGCAAAAGTACTTCAAGAGAGAGTGTTCGCAATCCCACATCGACCACTTCAAGAAAGGAGGAGAAAGGAGCTGTGTATAAAACAAACAGCACAACATAGAACAAAGCATACCTTTCTCGGCCTTTTGGCTAAGATCAAGTGTAGTATCTGTTCTTATCAGTTTAATATCTGATACGTGGGCCAATGGCCCACACGATATTAAATTAATTTCTTTAGGGGGGAGGGCCCAATACAGTAGCTTGCTACTGGGGTTCTCAAGCGTCGCCCAAGCGTTGCATTATTGCATGGGCCTGGCGCACCCCACCAAAACAAGTTTTAAGCTTTTACGGCCTAGCCAAAAATATTGTTCAAAATTTATGTCGTTGCCTAGCCCAAACCTCTGAAAAAATTATTAAATTAAAAAAATAAATAACAGATGCACCAATATCTCTCTCTATTTAATTTCCCTACATCTCAAAAAATCTTTTTAAAAATGAAATATAAATATCAAAGATAAGAAAAAAGTTTTGGTTTTCAAATGCTTTATGTTCCCGCGTATGGGAATGGGAGACATTTGATGACTTATTACAAGACAATATCAAAGTTTTTTTTTTTCGTTATGGCTAATACTGAAGACTGACTTTACTTTGAAAATTTTGAAAGGAAACTTGAAAATAGATCCATTTGGATCACCTTGATGGTTCATTAGTAATTTTACTCGAGCTTTGGCTTTTGAGCCCCCTCAGTGAATCCCTCACCAAAATCCCCCTCATTATAACATTTCCGTCCTCGGACAATTGTTAGAGATGAAGATGAGATTCATGCACTATCAAAGTGAAGGCAAAACTATGTTTTTGATACAAGCGATACTAAATTGGGAATTGAACATAAAAGACCTCGGACAATATCAAAATTTCTTTTGCATCTTGGCTAATACTGAAGACTGACTTTACTTTAGAAATTCGAAAGAAAAACGTGAAAGTGAATCCATTTGGATCACCTTGATGATCCACTAGTGATATTACTTGGGCTTTTGAGCCCTTGTGACCATTGTATGATTTGGTCATGGGTTTGTCCTGAGCCCTTTGCCTTTGGACAATTTCTTTTGTTAATTTCCCATGTCCTCATAGTCACTCGGTTTTTTCTAATACTAATTAGGTGCCAATTTTGGGGTCCATGTTAGTTATTTACATCCTTATCGGATAGGTGTTAGAAATGATGATGAGATTCATGCACTATCAAGGTGAAGGCAAAACTATATTTTTGATACAAGCTATACTAGATTGGAAATTGAGCCTAAAAGACCTCGGATACAAGAGTAAATGTTTTTAACAAACCCCTTACAAAAGAAAGCTGTGTTAAAACATAAACAAAACTGAAAAACTTCTGTTCACATTAAGCTACCAGATGATATATGCCTTGAATCAAGACACCTATGCTCATGAAAATTTGTCCACTTCTGTGTTTCAAAAACCATGTTAAGACATAGGAATATTATAGTTGTGACCATAGAAGGTATAGTCATGAGCATATTGGAATTGTTCTCTCTGTGTGTGTGAATCTATGAACTCATACACACCTGGAAAAATTGGCATAATATAATATTTCCATACACAATAAAATAGCCAACCAAGTCTCACACACACTACCCTAATCCCAAATATATAAAGGCAATCACTCAAACCTTAGCATATTATACGTGCAGCATTGAATATAGATCAGTTTTTAAACCCTCCTGCTTCCAAAGATGAAGAGTTTAAAATCTCTAACGCTCATACTTCTAATTCAAATTGCCTTCGTTCCAATATTCCATTGCAGAATCTTATTCCCAATGGATGCCAATTTCATTTTCAAGTTTTTAGTTTCACTTTGTTACTCCTTATTCTTGGCCTCTCATCATCTCTCTCAATCTCATCCTCCCTCTCATTTTCCTTTATACTCTAGCATAAAAAATAAAAAATAAAAACTAAAATTGAAATGATTATCAAACGGACTTTTAGCAAATCAATAAATTGGTTCAGTTTCTAAAATATTACTGGATGATTTATACCTATGATGATAATAAGGCTGTGGAGAGGTTTTAGATGTACTTGCATTGACGCACAAAAATAGCAAAGATTTCTTCAAGAAGGGGTATGGACAATCCTATTGTCCCACATCGACTAGTTGAAGCAAGGAGGAGAACGGAGATGTGTATAAAATAATGAGCCCAAAACAGAAAAAGCATACCTTTCTCGGCCTTTTGGCTAAGATCAAGTGTAGTATCTGTTCTTATCAGTTTAATATCTGATACGTGGGCCAATGGCCCACATGATATTAAATTAATTTCTTTAGGGGGAGGACCCACTACAGTAGCTTGCTACTGGGGCTCTCAAGCGTCGCCCAAGCGTTGCACTACTGCATGGGCCTGGCGCACCCCACCAAAACAAGTGAAAAAATTTCCCAGCCAAGCAAACTTATGAGAACCTAGAAGGAAAATTAAAAGCCATACGGAACTTATAATGTGAAAAACTGATTTGTTATGACATTGCTATGAGGAATTTGAAATGGGAAAAGACTTGGCAGTTCCGACAATAGAAAGGGCCTCTCTAAGTGCCTGAAGGAGATGGTCTGGATAATCCTCCATACTAGCAATGCCATGCTGTGATTGCATATTACTTAGGATTCTTCCCACAATCTGAACAAAAAAATATGAACCTTTGTCCGTGAAAATAGTAACATTGGCAAAACTAGAATGTGTCTCCTAGCCACAAATTTTTGGGCAAAAACTTAAAAACAGCAGTGAAAAAAATGATAACTGAACGTGTTAGGAATGTAGAGAGTTCAATGTGAACAGAATAAGACTGACCTTTCGTGCATAGCCACCATAAGCAACACCACCGATTATAGCATGCACTGAACTAGACGTTCCAGTTAATGTTTCATCCCTTGAATTTCCTGTAAAAAAATTGGAATAAAAAAATTGCAAAAGAACAGAGAGTGCTTTACCAGATGAGAGGAGGAATTATGTTTACTATGGAAGGATGTCGTTTGGAAAAGTCCGACTTTCTTCAACCCATCAACTGTGTGAGCATTGGTGCCACCCGCCAGTTGAAGAAAACCTGCCATTGTCAAGGGATCAAAAGAAAGCATAGCCTCTGTAGCCTGTACCAAGGGTGAATAGCAGATCATATGTACAAACCATGAGGCCTATCTTTTATTGCAGCCAAACGAAGAGCAAAAGCAATCGATTCTCTTGTGGCACCTCGACCAATATCTCCACTCATGGGGCGGCCATCCAACTTCAGTTTACAGGTTTTTTATGCAGGTAGAAAGCCAAAAAACTAAGTGAGGTTGTGATGATATATTTTGAAAATATTTTAAGCAATTATGTTGGGTTCAAATTGCAGGAGGTGCACCTGCCATAGATTGAAGCAACATAGATCTGGTTCCATAACTGAGTACATATCCTTCATTGATGATACAGTTGCCTCCCCAATATCAGGTAAGCTAACCTGGAAATGGCAAATATTATTGCAGAACTCCCAATAAATTCTACTAGACAGACACCCAGCGAGTTTACAGCTTAATAGTCCCTGTGAATTATTAAACAGAAGAAGTAAGCTGACACACTTACTGCTGCTAATCTCAAATATTTGATCGAGTCGGCCAAACCATCCCAAAGTTCTTTAAATGGAGCAATCTGCCTACATAAATTAAGGCTTAGTACAGTGGGATTGCCTCCACTTGAATTTATATAAACTCAATTAGATTAAGTGCACAGAACATCCATGAAATGGTAAAAGTTCTTCCCTTAATCAAGAAACTGTACCTTCCAGTTGTATGAATCTCTACAGCATCAACGTCATTTCTTTTGAGAAGTTCAGAGGTTGTAGCAGCCTCTCTTATATATGAGGTCACTCCTATATCAAATTCACATTAACATATATAATTTTGTATCCAACACATAAATGATAAAAGTTGATGTCTAAAAAGTGTACATCTTTTGCATATTACTTTTTCAGTAAAATGATTCATACTTATTTTATCATATGGGCAAACTGGAATGCAACGTCCGCAGCCATAACAGCGTTCAGTTAGAACTCCACCCTGCATATTTAGTTAAAAGTTTTAGAAAGAGATCCTTGATGAAAACCATGTACAAAGATATAGAAGCCTCATAACATTAATATTGCTTTAAGAAAGGAAAAAAACACCTTAAATGCACCAGATGCATTGGTATCAAAAGGGAGTTGTGTTGTTGAATTTTGAGCCTCCAATGATATTGCATCAGCAGGACAAACTCTCTCACAAGGCTTTGAACAGTCAAGGGGACAATCCTCTGGATCAAATTCTGTTTTTAAGATGGTAATCAATTCGGTAAGACTTAAAAAAATTGTGCGTAACTAAGATGAATTCAAGAAAGCATTGTGTTCATGACAGCTGAGGCAGCCAATCATTAATACTCAAGATTACAAAGTTATATTGATACATAAAATTACAAAACATGAGCAATTCAGGCTTGGAATTCTGCCCAAAAACACAAAGGTACGCAAATTTCACCTTAGATAATTAGAAATAACACAAGAATCTGTGAGCTAAAAGTTATGTTCCACAGGCACTTGAGTTCATCGCAATGCCTATGATGCTAACTAAAGTAAAGAAGAAGGCGCTTACCGGCCTTGCGGAAGTGAAGATCCTCATCATCATTAACACTGATCATGACCCAAGGCCTTCGAAGGGGGAGAATCTCAATTGCTGCATCAATCCCCTCGTTTACTGCATTCACAACTGAGACATCTGCTGCACAGTCTATGCAATCAACTGCAACCGTTCATCCAGTAACATTAATTAATTTAACTTCAAAATATATGCTCACTCACTCAATCAAAAAGAGTTAAAATAAAGCTCTCAAAAGAGTTCTTAATTAATTACCTCCTGCAAGAGCGTAAACCAGAGAAAGATTCCTTATATCAACCACATCCTAGAGAGAGACAGAGAAAAGTTAATTAGTGTGACAGGAGGTGATAATGAAATTGACGGCTGGTGGGGTTTTAAGGGCCTTGTTGCTGTAATTACCTCAAAGCTTGCACCACATATGAGCTTGACCCAGTTGCCATTTTGAAGAGATTTTACTGGCGAGCACGTTATTGATGGAACCCCAACAGTTTTTATGAGATTCCTCACGTCTTCAAGGCCTTTGTTGCTTTTAAAGTTCACTTTTGCTGAAATTTTTGAAGACAGAGAACTGTCAGAGATGGAAAGAGAAAGAAGAAGAAGAAACTTTGATGTTAAGGAGAAATTGAAGTACTACAGGAAAAGCTCATAACACAAAAGCAGTCAGAAAGGGAAAGAGAAAGGAGAAACCTTGGTGCTGAGGAGAAATAGAAGCACTGCAGGAAAAGCTCAAAGCCATCTCAACGAACAAAGCACAGAGATTTTCATTAATGGATAAATGTACCAGAATTTGGCGGTGAAATAACCCAAGAACCTGTCTAGTCTGTTGGGGACAATTTGGGCTCTCATCTTTTCCCAAGAGCTGTGACAGGCCCAGTTCAAATAAAATAAAAGCACGTAGAGCCCAATATCAAGGGATGCAGCAGTAAATTGACTGAAAAAAAAAAAGTACAGAGACGGCAAGAGGAGAGTTGTTCAAGAAAGTGTTTCGCATTCCCACATCGACCAGTTGACGAAAGTAGGACAACGGAGATTGTATAAATAGGTCAGCCCAAAACAGTGCAAAGCATACCTTTCTCGGCCTTTTGGCTAAGATCAAGTGTAGTATCTGTTCTTATCAGTTTAATATCTGATACGTGGACCAATGGTTCACACGATATTAAATTAATTTTTTTGCGGGGAGAGTCCACAACAGTAGCTTGCTATTGGGGCTCTCAAGCGTCGCCCAAGTGTTGCAGTACTGCATGGGCCTGGCGTACCCCACTAAAACAAGTTCAAATTTTTCACAGCCCAGCCAACTCTAAGCCAATGGAAACTAATCTTTTAATGTGGAAATCAAGGATTTTTTTATGATCCAGTGCCTGTTTAACAAATTTTCATTCTGATTCCAAACTGCTGGTGCTAAGCCACCATCTCCACTTTCAGCTTTCGAACACCTAGCAGTGATATAAGTTACCACTGAACCATTTAATCATTATTTCCATTTACCCCAACTTTGCTTGTAAGGTGCTAAGGTTGTCAAAACCATATTACCATTTACCAGTACTTGTACTGTATTCAGATTATATGAACTTTCCCGGCTCCCAAATTCGAGTCCAATTATTCATGTACCTTGAATGTGGAGGATGACAGAAAGTTGCCAATTTTTTTACCGCCTTATTCTATTTGAAATTTAAAAGTTTTTTTTTTTTTTCTTCTAATAAGCGGAATCAAGTTTCATTAATATAAAAAGCTAAAGTTAGTTACAGTCATAAAACTCACCATGCCAATAACGCCAATCAAAGGCATAAAACCCACTTAAGACATTACATCGGCAAAAAACCCAAACACTTAAAAAAAAACATAAAAAATATCCCATTTGAAAAACAAACCATAAAAAAACAAAGTTGAGGCCAAAAACAAAGATCTCGCCCGAAATAACACAAACAAAAAAAACCCTAAACCTAAGAACATGAAACTAATGTACCACCAACGCACGTCTACAGCCACAAAGGAGTAACCGTTAAATAAAACCAAAGCTTCCAACGGAGAATGGTGGTGGACAAGCTGCCAAAGTTTCAAAGAGCGCTACTATAATCCAAAAAATAAGTGCAAAATGTACTTTAAATACATTGACATACTAGAAAGTGCCACCAAGGAAGAATGACGGAAGAGGCACCCGTGAAGTTAAGGACCAAAGGATGGTGGTGGAGATCTGATGCCGAACTGCAACTGCATGCGATGGGTAGAGAACAATATAATATATAGGCCTATTAAAGA
The DNA here is from genome assembly GCF_000346465.2 of Prunus persica. Taxonomy (NCBI): domain Eukaryota; kingdom Viridiplantae; phylum Streptophyta; class Magnoliopsida; order Rosales; family Rosaceae; genus Prunus; species Prunus persica. The sequence continues at coordinate 9,246,250 of NC_034009.1, forward strand.
ATGCAAACGGTTATCTTCTGAATCCAACGGAAACTGAAGTAATATAGTTTTCTATTACTCTCTTTACCATGACATTATGTGTGCATTAAAAATAATTGATGTTGTTAAGTCAAATTGTTGAGGTTAAATGTGTTTATGATGAGTGGAGAGAAAGCTTCTGATGAGCTGCAACTAAATCACACTCAGAAAACCATTCATTGTGAAATTCAATCGAGCTCTCAAAGTACAACTTATGCAGCTGCTGTATTTGTCAATTATACTGTAGCTGCGCATCTAATTCTACAGAACCCCTTTATTATTTTATGAGACTATATATGACCAATTTCCTTTCTTATTTCCTTTATTATTTTGTGTTGGACTTTGGAGGAGAAAACATGCAAATTTTCACTGCTAAGGTTTTACTTTTTGTATATGCTTCTTAATATTTTACTTATAATAAATATTTTAATTATAAGTGTTTCTCTAGTTTAATCAATCTTGTCAAATCGCATGTGTCTTTGGCACTTATCCCATCATTTTAGTCTATGATTATATCTAGCTTCAAATACCACATCGGAAATGCACAAAAAGTAGAAAGCGAGACTCATGTATTAAAGAGGAACTAAAAGCACTTTAAAACATACTTACCTGGACGGGGTCTATGGGCGATCAAGAAGGCTCATGGCCTAGGTTGGTGACTTCCATTGCACTTAGGAGGGGTGCCCGCCTATGGTCTCCTCAACGTAGGAGAGCTAACGTCATAATTTGTTGCAGTGGGGGCATGCGTTCGCGCGGCCCCTACCTCAATTCAATATCAACTTTATGCTGATGGCTAGCAAAATAGGCTTAATTTCTCAATCATTCTGGTATAATTGTTTAATATATCCATTGTTTAATTCAAAGAATTGATTCTAAATCAGCATGTTTTTTCTCCTAAAAAAAATCCGCATGTTGAATATGCTTCATACTTACTTACTGTCATGCTCATATGATTTATGTGTTTTACTTTACCTACTGTCGTACTCACAAGGTTTTTGTGTTCTGCTTTTATGTGTTCTTCTATGTGCCATATTTGTTCGGGTTTGTTAGTGGTTTCACTCGTGGTTTATGACAAGGCCTTCTCTACAGTTGTTCGATTGGTCAATGTCGAGTATGGTGTTCCATGACTCGCTTGCCAAGTTGGGCATGTGAAATATCTTTGTCCCAACTTGAGGGGGAGTGTTGGTGAGTCCCAAAAACAAAGATCCAGCCCAAAATAACACAAATAAAGAACCCTAAACCTTGGAACATGAAACTACTGTACTACTAAAGCACGTCTACAACTGCGAAGGAGTAACCGTTAAATAAAACCAAAGCTTCCAACGGAGAATGGTGGTGGACAAGCCACCAAAGCTTTAAAGAGCGCTACTACAATCCAAAAAAATAAGTGCAAAATGCACTTTAAATACATTCACATACCAAAAAGTGCCATCAAGGAAGAATGAGGGAGGAGGCACCTGTGGAGTTGAGGAGCAAAGGATGGTGGTGGAGAAAACGGCTAAAGAAATTTGTATGGAGTTTTGATTTGAGAAGTGAAGAACACGACTATGTATTTTTTTAAAATTTTGTTGGTTGACGATGTCATGCTGACATTAGCAAACTTAGGCCACGCAATTTTTGCCTTTGAACTAACCCGAGTTTGCTTTTAAATTGGCCCGAATAAATGAGGCCCATTCTTACCCAGTCAAACCTTTGCTGCTATGGACATTAATTTAAGACTGGACTGCCTTTTGCCAAGCCGAAAGGCAACCAGTGGAAGTGCTCTAACTACATGCCTTTGGCTGCCCACAATTATTTTTGGTGGGATTCAAGAGAGAGTGTTCACACTCCCACATTTTCAAGTTGAAGAAAGGAAATGAATAAAGGTGTACGTATAAAAGAATCAGCCCAAGACAATGAGTTTGTCTGTGGTGCGCCGGGTGTACCTGTACAGCCCATCACGTGGCCTTTTTTTAAAAACAATGAAAACTGGTTCTTTTGGTTAACCAGTTAAACTAAGGAAAATAAAAACTCCCGCTCGTTCAAAACCTAGGCTGCACACAGATCGATTTCGTCTATCTCCTCCTCCATAGCTTTGCACAGCCACAGCTCTATTTCGGTGAATTCATAGCTGCACAGCTTCCTACAGCCTGAAGAAGCTCCCCCCACTTCGTCTTCTCCATCTGAGGAGCAGATTTCAGCCAAAACCCAGAAACCCACTTCGTCTTCTCCAGCTGCTTCCTCCATCTCGGTAAGTTCGTGTGTTGATTTTCGTTATGTGTAATTGATGGTTCTATTTAATTTATTCTTCTAGTGATTTTGAATTGTTGTTTCAGTTTTTTCATTGAACAATTCCAGAAATTAATGATTCAAATTTTGTATTTCTTTTCCCACTCTGCATTTCTGCTGGGTTGTTATAGTGCCTCTTGATCTGATTGTATATATAAATACCCATGAGGCCTCTGATTGTGTATGATTTAATTGTGGTGGGTTTGTGATTCTGAAAGTGGCGTGAGGTGAAGTGGGTATCTGACATTGATGGCTGTAATGTTCATGCAATTGCATATCTCTGTATGCAATTACTAATAGCGTGTATGCAAATCCAATTCATTGAATGCAATTAGAGTATATAGTTTTTTTTTTCCAAAGTATGCACGTATCTCACATTCATAGTTGTAATGTTCGTGGAATTGCATAGCTCAATATGCAATTGCATAGCTCAATATGCAATTGCATATCTCTATATGCAATTACTAATAGCCTGTATGCAAATCCAAGTCATTGAATGCAATGACAGTATATAGTTTTTGTTTCAAATTATGCAACTCAGGTGATTTCGTGGTAGGTAGGTAGGTTTGACTGTGCTTTAGAATAATTTGTTATGGGGATTAAAGTGTTCCGAAAGTGTAATGTGAGGATTGGTTAAGATTTGTATTGGGATTTGAAATGAGTAAGAATCCCGACCCAATAGAGAAATGCATGGGTGGGTTGTGTGCATTATCTGTGCAATGTAATAATCGAGGGCTGATGCACTTGCAAGTAGTATCGAGCAATTGCATATCAATATATGCAATTACTAAGCTACTGTATGCAAATCCAGGTCCCCGTATGTTTTTAATTAAGCAATGTGATGTTGTGGTGTTTACGGGGTTTAGGGGGTATTAGGCTTTGGATTAGTATTCAAATTCTCGGCGCTAGAGACAATTGCATGATAGTGTTTTGTACTTGATTTGTGCAAGTTATGGAAGCTCAAAAAAGGGGATCAACAAAAGGAAAGCGCAAAGTCGACAGTAATGTGCAACAATCAAGAGTTGGCCAGGATGCATTTTTTAATTTCATGTAAGTTACACGTACATCTAAAAATCGAAAATGTAGTTGCTTAATATTATGATGGTTTTTTGATTAAAAATAAATGATTTACAAAAAAAAAAAGAAGACATAAAATGGGGAAAGTGGCAAATGCAAAGTTGGACAATAAGGTGAGAGATGGCAATGGATTGGGTTAGTTTATTAATTATTTTATTAAAAAGGCTCTTTTAATGAGATTTTTTTTTCCAGGTACAAGAAGAGATTGCTAATAAATGGAGGAAATTAAACCTTAAAGAGAAGGCTACATATGGTTCAGCCTTGGAAGGTTCGAGTGGGCCAAGGATTAAAATATCAACCATGTAAATAATATAGGGCCTCCAATTTACGGATATTTCGGGGGATATATTATTATCGTCTTAGGTATCGGAAAAAAGAAGAAGACAGATATAGGTATTGAAACACATAATTTTGGTATAAAACTTTCATAAATGTTATGTACATTATCAATGAATGTATTGAACAAATAAAACTCAAAATTTACTAATAATAAGATATACATATGATGAAATATAAGTGGTATGTAATGTGTGTTAATGAAAAGTTTGAAAATAAAATGTTGATTAGAATGAATAAACCATGCATAAATCCATAGTTTGTTTTAACATTGAATTACAATTTAGATAAGTGTCCATCTACATAAATGAAGAGCTCCAATGAGGTTCAAACAATGAGGAACAACCATCTAGATTCATACAATAGTCATACCAAGTTACGTAACCCGAGCAGTTTGTAAGCCATGTTTGAACATGGTGCACATAGGTCTCTCTTGAGCTCTCTACTATCTTCCCATATATGAGATAGTTAAGATTAACCCAACTAGTAGAAAAGGGCGGCCCTGAAATAGTGCAAGTGGCGCCAATGCACAGGGCCCCTGATTTTTGAGGACCCCCTAAAATTATTTATTTTACATAATTTATATTATTATTATAACAACTGTATATATACTCCAACGTGCAACAAATTGACATAAAAATTTATTTAGTGGAGTTGGTTTCTAGTGCATATCCCTTGGTACAAGGCTTACATGAAAAATTTTAAGAACCACATTTTAAATAGTTTTAAAAAAGAAGCACCTGAAAAATATCAGGGGAAAGATCCAATTAAATTAACAATACTATATATCACACCCATACGCTTTTTCTTTAAAATAATAATAATAATTTCTTCAACTCAAAACAAAACAAAACAACATAAAAAATAAAAAATCATGTCTTCTTCTTTCTCATGAACTCTTATTTTTTTTCTTACCGAACACACCAACATTTAACTTTATCAAATGAACACAACGTACTCAACAAACGCAATCTTTGCGTTCGCGTGAAAAAATAGTGTGTTTGTTTAAAAAAGAAATTTAGTAGGGTCCATTTTTCCGGGGAACGGGCAACTTTACCCAACGAACGCACTCCTTGCGTTTGCATGAATAAATATCCCGTTTGTTTGAAAAAGTAAGTTCATTTGGCCCATTTTTCCGAGGAACGGGCAACTTTACTCAATGAATGCAACCCCAACGTTCGCGTGAACAAATCGCCCGTTTGTTTGAAAAAGTAAGTTAGTTGGGCCCATTTTTTCAAGAAACGGGCAACTTTACTCCACGAACGCAACCCATCGCGTTCACGTGAACAAAAAGCCTGTTTGTTTGAAAAAGTAAGTTAGTTGGGCCAATTTTTCCGAAGAACGAGCAACTTTACTCAACGAACGCAATCCCTGCGTTTACATGAACAAATAGCCCGTTTGTTTGAAAAAGTAAGTTAGTTTGGCCATTTTTTCAGGGAACGGGGAACTTTACTCAACGAACACAACCCCTGCATTCGCGTGAACAAATAGCCTGTTTTCTTGAAAAAGTAAGTTAGTTGGGCCCATTTTTCGGAAGAACGGACAACTTTACTCAACGAACGCAACTCATTGCGTTCGCGTAAACAAATAGCCCGTTTGTTTTAAAAAGTAAGTTATTTGGGCCCATTTTTTCGGGGAACGAGAAACTTTACTTAACGAACGCAAGCCTTGCGTTTATGTGAACAAATAGCCCGTTTGTTTGAAAAAGTAAGTTAGTTTGGCCCATTTTTCTGGGGAACGGGCAACTTTACTCAATGAACGCAACCCCTGCATTCGTATGAACAAATAGCCTGTTTGTTTGAAAAAGTAAGTTAGTTGGGCCCATTTTTCAAGGGAACAGACAACTTTACTCAACGAACACAACCCCTGCGTTCGCATGAACAAATAGCCCGTTTGTTTAAAAAAGTAAGTTAGTTTGGCCTATTTTTTCGGGGAACGGGTAACTTTACTCAACCAACGCAACCGATGCGTTTACGTGAACAAATAGCCCGTTTGTTTGAAAAAGTAAGTTAGTTTGGCCCATTTTTTAGAAGAACGAGCAACTTTACTTAATGAACGCAACTCATGCGTTTACGTGAACAAATAGCCCGTTTGTTTGAAAAAGTAAGTTGGTTGGATATATTTTTTCGGCGAACAGAAAACTTTCCTCAACGAACGCACCTGTTGCGTTGGTGTGAAAAAATACCCCGTTTGTTTGAAAACGTAAGGTGGTTGGGGCATGTTTTCGGCGAACGGGTAACTTTTTTTAAGGAACGCACGTATTGCGTTCGTTTGAACAAATACCCTGTTGGTTTAAAAAATTAGCTATGTTGGCCTTCTTTTTCGGCAGAACGTCGAGTATTTTTGAACGAAAGCAAATCCTTACGTTCGTTTGAACAAACTCCCCATTTGTTTGAAAAAGTAAGTTGGTTTGGCCAATTTTACGGGGAACAGATAACTTTACTGAACGAACGCAACCCTTGCGTTCACTAGAACAAACACCCCGTTTGTTTGATAAAATATTTTAGTTAGTCCAATTTCTCGGGGAACGACTAGCTTTACTCACCGAGCGCTCCCCTTGCGTCTTCGAAGTAAAATACCTTTTTTGTTGAGTAAATCAAGGAGTTCGTTGGGTAATTTGGTCAACGAACAACATTATTTACCCGACGAACGAGTCGCTTAGCGTTCTTTAGGTAGGTTTGTTGGGCATAAATTACTGAATATAACTTTCATGATTTACTACTAATTTAACCCAATGAAGTATTGAGAATAAAATTGAACTTTGTTGATTATCTCCAATTATTCCTATATTGTTAATTAAAAAAAAATTCAATAAAATCAAACATATGATTGTTGGTACAAATATAAATTTAAAAGCTTTCAACAAAAATTATTACTTAATGGTCGATTGATTGAGTCACATTGAATTGACGAAAAAGAAAATTGGACCTTTTCGATTATGATCAATGCCCAATTGATAATATATGACCACGAAGTGAAGTGGAAATATGAGAAGTCTTCTTATATCCAATCTCATTGCTTAGCCCACATACGAATCATATTCCAAGGATTGTTGTGCTATTATGATTGTAGACTAAATAACATAGATGCAAACAATGATTTTGCCCATAAATGATGGTGAAATATCCAAAAAAGAACGCAATATCACATGTTTGGCTTTAAGGCATATATTTAATATCCTTTCATATTATTTAATGTTACATAATTCAATTATGTTTAACGTATGAAATGATCAATGTGCCCTCATATTTAATGACAGATTGGACGAAATGTTAGGGAATTAAACGGCAGGGGAGACATTGGTGATAAAGAAAATTCATATCCGTAATATTATGAAAAAAAAGGTCATGCGATAAATTGAAAACTGGATACAAGTTCAAGGACTAAATCAACAATTTAACCATGTTAATGGTTTTTGTGGGCATATATCGCATATTTGATAGCACGTGTGCAATTCTCAATTTATAGTATCCATATGCATATGCCTGTATGCAATCTCGTAGCATCTATGTGCAATCTCATTTTACAATATGCAATTGCATATATATATACGCAATTTCGTAACGTCTATTTGCAATTATTAGTTTACAATATGCAATTGCCTTCCGCCCTTTTTTTGGTTTTTAACTTCTTTCGTTTTTACTAGAAGGCTCATTGGCTCACACTCTTATAACGTATGCAAAGATCACCAAATTTCCTCTTTTTGGCTAGAGGGCCTCTTTTGTGTGTGTGTTCATTTGCATGACAATACGGATAATCTACTACTACCTAAAAGCTATAGAAAATTATATGTGATATCATCTATTTTCTCTAACCAAGACTACATGTCACATAAATAAGAAATAAGATCTCAAAAAAGAAACATAAACAAAGAAAACACTTCACCTAAAATATTTTGTAATACGTTTAGCTCAATTTATAACTTGTAGAGTACACAAATGTTAGCCCCTAAATATTAGGCTCTCAGAAGAAGGTGAGAATCTCACCAAGTATGCATGAAAAGTCCAAGTGAGCATACCCCTTTCTGCAAATGAGAGGGAGGTAGAGAGAGATTATTCAAACACTGTGATGGTATCTCAAAACACATATTTCAGTGTAACAAAAATGCACTTGTCTTAACTGCTCTTTTCCTGACTCCTTAGCCAGAGCAACCAATATATAGCAATTACGGCAATCACAACAACCAATATCAATCATGAACATCACATTTAAACCATACACTTACAGATTTAGCAATACAATCTTTGAAATGGTAATGGCAACCCAAGACACTTCACCTAAAAAAAAATTATATATATATATATCATGTCTTCTTCTTTCTCGTGAACTCTTATTTTTTCTTACCGAACATACCAACATTTAAATTTATCAAATGAACGCAACATACTCAACAAACGAAACCTCAATTGTTACTAGATTGTTAATGGGTAAATAACTCAATGACATAGCATTCAAGTCAAACGTTTCTTTAAACATCACACTGTCGCTAATTGCATACAGGGGGTCAAAAATTGCATAAACTGTATGCAATTGCACAAAAACTATATGCAATTGCACATAAGAAATAATATAGCCAAAACCAAAACCAGTTATGAGGTTTCTTAGTTAAAGAACTCATCTTTCTCTTTTGATGCCAACCTCAGTTCTCCACTAACAAGCCCGAAAACTCCAATTGGATTCATCATGACCAGAGTTCTTGAGTAATAAAACAAATCTCAAATTGAAAAAAAAAAAAAGAGTAGGAATTCAAGAATCCAAGACTTTAAAGAAAATCAACAACCTGATTGTTCAAAATTTCATACCTTATTTTGAAGCACAAATCCATAACCTCATACATGGAAGAAAACAAATCCTCCATCAAACGAAAATTACATGGGTTTGATGGAGAAAGGATCACAGTGGGTCTGATGCTGTGATGAAATTAAGAGAAAATATTAAAATATTAAAATATTAAAAATTATTAAAAGAGGGAAAAAAAAATCACCAAGATTCAGTCCAAGGCGTTGAATTTTTTCTCCCATCAAAGGCTCTGCAACACAGACATCCTCACTCCAGATTCAATACTAAGTCGTTGAATTTCTACCCAAAAAAAGGCCTTTCACACCACCCCCGTCGAACTCGACTGAATCACCCCACTCTGTCTCCTCTCCGATGGTTCTTGCATCGCAGTGTCGGCAGAGAGGAGATGCATCAGATTCCAACTTGGGGACAAAGATGAGGATTGGATTTGAGAGAGAGAGAAAGAGAGATATATTGCAAAGATGAAGCAGCTCCCAGTGCACGCGATGTCCGATGACAGTTGCATCTCAGCGTCGGCAGAAGTGAGACGCCCAGATTCTGATTTGGGGACATAGATGAGGATTGGATTTCCAAGAGAGAGAGATCGATCGCAGAGATAAGCAGGTCCAATGCACGCCAGGGCTTCCGCACGTTGAAGCTTTTCACTTGTTTTCTCAGTCACGTGTATGTCACGTGATATTTAATAACAAAGGGCTCAACAAGTCTTCAGGTCATTCAATCTCAGCCCTTTATTTTTAAGATGCAATACTGACCCTTGGATAACTGGCTGTACCGATACAGCTGAGGCACCACAGAATTTTCCTCTGTTCTTTAGGGTTTAGCGTTATCTGATAATTATCCACTAGACACGTGTATGTTATAGAGTCATGATAATTATCACGAAGCTTTGTGATGAATGGTTCCGAAGCTATATGAAGGAATCCATGGTTGTTCATCGTCGTCCTCCAGCTCACATTGAAATGTTGATAACTGCTTTTCCTTTTAAATAGGGTTGGGGTTCTTAAATCTTTAATATTGTTCCAATTCCCAAATTTTTATATACTTATTAGAAGCTGTATGTAAGACGTATTTTTCACGTATTATTCAGAAGCTCACTGGCAAAGTAGTGTTCCTTTTTATCTTTCTTCAGGTAAATAAACATGCATCAAAGAAATATTGTTTATTATTAAAACATAAAAAAAGAAAAAAGAAAAAAAGAGAGGATGGAAACGTCACACTCTCGCGTAATATTATTAATTAATGTGTTAAAATTTAATATTGATGGAGGCTCCGTTTTGATTTAGTGTTTGCTAATTTTGGGAGTTTCTCTTCAAATAGACTCTATATATGAATTTTTGTATAATATGTTATATTAAAATAAGCTTTTATATATACAGAGAGCTTCCATTGAGGGATCTCTCAAATAAGTATTTGAGGGACACCCCTTGTAGGGCACACTCCGGATTGTATTTCACTAATCCAAACCGTCTATTTTGTAGATACTCATTCAAAGATCATCTCTACAAAAAATCACTTGAATATGATATCATTTGACTATTCAATTGAGTTATTGAAATTTTAGTATTTTCTTGAAGCACCATGTTCTTTGATTTTGTAGGACACAATTGGATGTCGAAACGGTTTCCGATTTATTTAATTTTTTGTAAGGCTGATCTATGAATGAAGACCTAAAAAATAGATGGTTTGGATCATTGGAAAAAAAATTATAGGGTACTCTAAAGGGCGTCCCTCAAATAAAATTATTTAAGGGATCCCTCAATAGAAGGGAACTGATAATATATATATATATATATATATATAAGGTAATAGAAAGTAGGGCTTGTCTAATATAGGTCCCTACAATTTCTATTTCCTAGACATATACTCATCATTCTATAAATCTATGTGTAAAACCCAATTTCAAACTTAAATGACCAGTAAGATATAAGAGGTCGTAATATTCCTATGTTTTTACATCATTGCCATCAGACTTCATATTTTATTTATAATTTATTCCAAGCATTTCATTAACTGTCATAATTGTAATTAAAACTCCCTATTAATAGCATATCAATCACCCCATTTCTTTTGGTTGCCATTCCCTCTAACATATGGCCCCTTAAAATTGCAAATAAATAAAAAATATGTAAATTACATATCCAATAATGTACATATGAAAAATATAAATATTTTATATATACGTATAAAAATATAGGTATATTATTTACCAAAAAAAATTAACAAAAATAGGTCAATTACTTTGTAATTGAAATTTCTGTACATTTTTCATAAATTAAAAATAGGTACATAATAATTTATAGAAATTAGGTACCTTTATAAATTAAAAATAAGTACATTACTTAGAAGAAAAAAATAAGTTCATTATACTAGGTAAATTGTTTTACTAGGTATACATTATTAGAGGGAAACAAAAAAGGTACATTATTTAGAGAAAAAAAATAGTTTCATTATACCAAGTAAATTGTTTAGGGGAAAAAATAGGTACATTATTTTGAGAGAAAAACCAGGTACATTCTTTTGAGAGAAAAAATAGGTACATTATTTAGAAAAAAAATAGGTACATTATTAGAGAGAAAAATAGGTACATTATTTAGAAAAAAATAGGTACATTATTAGAGAAAAAAAATAGGTACATTATTTTGAGAGAAAAAATAGGCTCATTTAAAAAAAATTTGTTTTCATAAATAAAAAGATGATCAAATTATTTTTTATAAAACAAGTAATAAAAAAAAAAAATAGGTTCATCAAAAAAAATGTTTTAAAAACAAAACAAGAAATAGATTATCAAATTATTTTTCAACATAATTAGAATGTACACTATTATTCATAAAACTATAATAAAAAAGAATACTGGTCGTATAATTCATAAAAAGAAAACAACATTAATTCCTAAATTTAATATTGAATTTAAATTATTAATACTTTAAATAGATTACTAGTCGTAATTCATAGAAGGAAAACACCATTAATACAAAAATAGATTACTAGTCGTAAAATAGATTACTAATACTTTAATGTAAAATTTAATATTTAATTTCAAATAAGTTTTAAATTAGTTCCTACATCCATTACAACTATTTGGAGATATTTTCAAATTCAACGGGTATCATTAGTTACACCTCTCATAACACATTAACTTCTAAATATGGGTAGTTTTGGAATTCGAAAAATACAATAAATCAGATTTTAAGTTAAATTAGGTAACTTGCTTAGTTGAATCCTAATCATCGGATATTATTTGAAAATATTAGGTATTTTACATAAAAAACTAAAAGAAAGAGTTGTAGATGATTTAAAATAAATTTTATGGGTCTAAGCTCAATTTACTATAGAAAGTACTAAAGGTAAAAGGAATAGATGTAATTGTATAGAGCCATGCAAGTTGCAACGGAAAACATCTACAAACAACCCAAAAGATAATTTGGGATCATTCCTCGACTCGGTCAATGCCAAAGAGAATTAAGCGCCTCTCGCTTACCGTTGCTCTCCAACCACATAACGACCTCCTGTCCTAACGACCCTCCACCCTGGACCGGAAAAGGACACAAAATTTCAAAGAAAAAAACAAAACAAAATTACAGAGAAATGAAAGCAAAACACAGTTGGAATTCTAATTCTTGCACCACTTCCTACAATTCTCAGGTAAATTTGTAATCTTTTCTTCAATTTAAACCAAAACAAAGTTTGATTTGATAGAGCCATTGCAATTGAATTCTTGTACAGGAATGTTTCCCAGTTTTCCTGTACTCTGTTTTTCCCCTGTGACAACAATTGGCCTTGTCCTCCCCTGACGTCTCAGTTGTTCAAATCTCTCCATCTCTAAAGGGTTACTCCATTCAGCTATGATCTCCAAAACCCACATCTTGTTTTCTCTGATTTTGGTTTCCTCTTTCTCATTAAACGCCATTCATGTTCTCTGCGAAGCCCCAGCCCCAGCCCCAGCCCCAGCCCCAGCCCCAGCCCCAGCCTCAGCCTCCGAGTCCCAATTCATCTCTTGTGGCTCTCCCCCGGATGGCGAAACTGATTTTTATGGCCGCAAATGGACCTCGGATTCAAAGTTTCTCACCTCCTCCGACAACACGAAGAGTGCAACAACGGACTACCAAGACCCAGCTCTGCCTTCCAAAATCCCATACATGACAACAAGAATCATCAACTCTGCAACATCATACAAGTTCTCTGTTTCATCCAGTAAGCGCCTTCTCTTGAGATTCCAGTTTTACCCATCTGTTTACGGGTCTTTGGAAAACACCAAAGCAGTTTTCGACGTAACGGCGAATGGCCTCACCCTGCTCCGCCATTTCAGTCCTTTCATCACAGCCCTGGCTCTCACGCAGGCCTACATCATAAGAGAGTACTCGCTTGTCCCTGTACCATCCGGCTCTCTTACCATCACATTCACACCTTCTTCGAAACACGAAAATTTCTTCGCTTTCGTCAATTCCATCGAGATAATCCCCATGGAGGACACGTTCAAGCCCGCTGACTTGATCGGGTTCAATGGCCAATCAATCGACGTCCAAGGCTCTTCGCTCCAGATCATGCACAGGGTCAATGTCGGCGGAGGCTACATTCCACCAATAAACGACTCAGGGCTGGCCAGGACTTGGCTAGATGACTCACCCTACTTGTTAAACTCAGCTTTCGGGGCCTCATTTTTCAATGGGATCTTTCTTGGTGTTGCAATTGAGGCTGAAAATAATGTCACAGTTCAACACACTTCTGATGTGCCAGAATTTGTTGCACCTCTCAGTGTGTACAGGACAGCAAGATCCATGGGGCCCGATCCGAAAGTCAATGAGAAATATAACCTCACTTGGGTTTTCCAGGTTGATGCAAATTTTACATATCTGGTTAGGTTCCATTTCTGTGAGCTCCAAAGCACCAAGGCCAATGAGAGATCGTTTGAAATTTTTATCAACAACCAAACAGCAGAGGAGACTGCAGATGTGATTCAGTGGGCAGGGTCCATAGGGAAGCCAATTTATAAGGATTATGCAACTCATATTAATGATAAAGAGGGAGATGAGATACTTTGGGTCGCCTTGCATCCAAACCGGGAGCAGCATCCTCAGTATTATGATGCAATTCTTAATGGACTAGAGATCTTTAAGGTCAATGACACCCATGGGAACCTTGCAGGTCCAAATATTATGCCCTCAAAGATGCTTCTTAACGCTGACGCTGCAGCCAGGAGTTTTATGCCAAATTTGCTCTAGACCTTGATGTTGGGGGATTTTCTGGAAATGGATCCCCTTTTGATTCATATACTTAACTTCAACTATTTTGATTCCAAATTTCCAGGGTTTCAAAGTATATAAGTGTGATACTTTTTTTTAAAATGCAATTTATCGGCCACATTACATGTAAAGAACAAGCATACAATAGTCGACTATAATAGTAAAATCTATTTCATTTGCACCATAATTTATTTTTTTTGGTGACAAAGAACTTCAATATCCTTTGTTTCTATCTTAATAACAATATTGGAACCCTTTAAAAGACAATTAAAAAGTTTGAGTACTTGTAATTGTGTTTTTCCTTAATTAGTTCGTGTTTTTCCATTCTTATGAGAAAGCCCTTTTATGATGTTTCTAATACTCTATGCAACATTCTATGTGTGTGTGTGTGACAAAAAAAAAGGTGTATTTCCAAATTTCATAGTTCAAAAAAAATCATTCGAACTAATGCCCGTTTGACATTGCTTATTTGGGGTAATAAGTGATTTTTAAAAAATTTTGAGAAGCCCAACTTGTTTGGTAAACTGTGAGAAAATCACTTATTGTTATAAATTGCTGTGAGAGAAAGCTATAAGGGAAAGCAGCTAATTAGCTGCTTTCATTTTTTGATTATGCATGAATTAGTTTCGAAGAGGCGCTGGGTTTAATGATTATGCGGCAATCATTTTTTGATTATGCGTAAAATCAATACCAACAATACTTTAACAAAAATTTTACCAAACGCCAAACTGCTTTTTCTCACAGCTGATTTCTCTCACAGCAAATCTGACAGCGATTATTTTCACAGCACAGCAATGTCAAGCTTGTGAACCTTGATATTCGGTTTGACTCCACTCATTTACACCCCTATGTAAGAAAAAATGATTTACAGTAATAATTTTTATACATTGTTAAAACATTATTCTTGCACTATTATAGTGGTGAACCTTATGTAATCATATTTTGTTATAATTTATATATAATTATAATGCCAAGATGAGCTATTACCTTACACAATTTTATCAAGATCTGACCTAAGTTCTATGTAATTAAAGTGATATAAAGTGCCTTAACAAATCAAATAGGGATTATAAATATGAATTAGTATAATATATAATTTGTCTTATAAGTTATTTATTTATAAATATTGTATATGTGTAGATACTTAGACAATGGCGCCAAATCCAACAGGTCTCCAAATGATCCGATTTTGAATATGATCTGAATTTAAATAAATAAATAAATAGGATTATACATGTTTTTTCTTTTGTGTAGAGAGGGATTATACTTAGTTTCTTATAAAATTATCAAAAAGACGAATTTAGTGTGTCATGGATATGATTATGCATGATCGTTAGTGAAGGAGCCTTAAATTGTCTTAATTTTAATGTTAGATCGCTCCTTTATTATAATGACCATTTGTAGCTAGTTTGTATTGGTCATTTATAACTAGTGACTTTTTTGGTTGAACTATAAATGCAATTTCATAATTTCTAAAATTTAAAAAAAGAAAAGTGTCGTGGATATTATGCCTTGTGATTGGGATTTCAATTGACCCATGCAGTGCAAGCATACATATTACAAACAAAACCGAAGTAGAATTCGGATTCATTCATCAATCCACTCGGTGAATGTATCACCACTCAAAATCAAACCTAAAGAAACGCCAAGGCAGTCAATGCCAAACACCATTTACCGTTTCTCTCTCTAACCAGTAACTACCTCCTATCCTAACGTTCCCTAGACCCTGGACCCAAAAAAAAAAAAAAAAAAACAGCAGAGAAAAATGAAAGCAAAAACACATCTTGATTTGTAATTCTTGCATATCATCCTGAAATTTCCAGGTAAATTTGTAATCCAGGAAAATTTGTAATCTTTACTTTTCATGAAAACCAGAAGAACCCATTTGGATTTAATACAGTTATTGTAATTGAACATCAGGAAAGTGCAGGAAAACAATCTCTCATTGTTCTTGTTCTCCTGTACTCTGTTTTCCCCGGTACCATACATACATATTGATCTTGTTCTTCCTTAACCTTTCAGCTCTTGAATTCTCCATCAAAAGGGTTTCTCTTTTCAGCAATGATCTCCAAAACCCATATCTTATTTTCTCTGATCTTGTTATCTTTCTCATTAAACACCGTTCATGTTCATAGCAAAGACACTGATTCTTACGTCATTTCTTGTGGCTCTTCAAGTGGAGGCACCGATTCCGATGGCCGCAAATGGGCCTCAGATTCCCAGTTTCTTACGTCCTCCTATAAATCAAACACGGCAACGGCCCAATACCAAGACCCTTCTCTGCCTTCTCAAGTTCCATACATGTCTGCAAGAATTTTCAACTCTGCATCGTCGTACAAGTTCTCTGTTTCACCCAAGCAACGCCTTTTGGTCAGGCTCCATTTTTATCCAACTTCCTATAACAGCCTCGACCCTTCCAACTCATATTTCGACGTGGTTGCAAATGGGTTTACTCTCCTCCACAATTTCAGTGCCTCCATTACAGCCCAAGCACTCACACAGGCCTATATCATGAGAGAATTCTCACTCATTCCTCCCCAGTCTGGCAATCTCAACATCACATTCATACCCTCTTCACCGCATGATAAATCCTATGCTTTTGTCAATGGGATTGAGGTCATCTCAATGCCTGCTGATATGTTCAAGCCTGCAAACTTGATCGGGTTCCAGGACCAAACTGTCGAGGTCCAGAGCTCTTCCCTTCAGACCATGTTCAGGCTCAATGTTGGTGGACAGTTTATTCCTACAACCAATGATTCAGGGCTTACAAGGACATGGTACGATGATTCGCCATACTTGTTTGGTGCAGCATTTGGGGTCACATCTGAGGCTGGTAAAAATGTTAGCATTAAATATCCTCCCGAAGTGCCAGGCTATATTGCACCTCTGAATGTGTACAGCACGGCTAGATCAATGGGACCGGACCCCAAAATCAATCAGAATTACAATCTCACATGGGTTTTCCCTGTTGATGCCAATTTTACATATGTTGTTAGGTTCCATTTTTGTGAGCTTCAACTCACCAAGATTAATCAGAGGGTGTTTGATATTTTCCTCAACAACCAAACAGCACAGCAATCTGCGGATGCGATTGCTTGGGCAGGGTCCATAGGAGTGCCAGTTTATAAAGATTATGCAACTGTTGTTAATGATAGAGATGGTGATGAGGAAATATGGGTGGCATTGCATCCATCTGTGTCAGAGAAGCCTGAGTATTATGACTCAATTCTTAATGGTTTGGAGATCTTTAAGCTCAATGACACACGTGGGAACTTGGCAGGCCCAAATCCTGAGCCTTCGAAGATGCTTCAAGAAGCCGAGGCTGCTGCAGCTAGTAATTTTTCTCCTCCGCCGGAATCCAAGAGCAAGGGTGAAGTAATTGGAATAGCTGGTGGGGCTGCTGGCGGTGCGGCTGTAGTTGCAGCAGTATGCTTTGTTGTGTACATAAAGAAGAAGAGAAAGAATGGAATGGAGTCTGGGATGGGTGCTTGGTTGCCCCTTTATGGTAACTCTCACACATCAACTATTTCTGGCAAGAGCAACACTGGTAGCAGCCACCTTTCAAGTCTGGCAGCTGGTCTATGTAGGCATTTTTCATTATCTGAGATAAAACATGGAACCAAGAACTTTGATGAATCTCAAGTTATTGGGGTTGGAGGGTTTGGGAAGGTTTACAAAGGCATTATTGATGGAGGGACCCAAGTGGCTATAAAAAGATCGAATCCATCTTCGGAGCAAGGAGTTAATGAATTCCAAACTGAAATTGAGATGCTTTCAAAGCTTAGACACAAGCATTTAGTCTCTTTGATTGGTTTTTGCGAAGAAGACGGCGAGATGGTTCTTGTTTATGATTACATGGCTAATGGGACTCTAAGGGAACACCTATACAAGAGTCACCAACCTCCCTTGTCATGGAAGCAAAGGTTGGAAATTTGCATTGGAGCTGCTAGAGGATTACATTATCTTCATACTGGTGCCAGGTACACCATCATCCATAGAGATGTGAAAACCACAAACATTCTATTGGACGAGAATTGGGTAGCTAAAGTGTCTGATTTCGGGCTATCAAAAACAGGTCCTAATATTAATCAAAATCAAACCCATGTTAGTACAGTGGTGAAGGGGAGCTTTGGGTACTTGGACCCTGAATATTTCCGCCGGCAACAATTGACAGAAAAATCTGATGTGTACTCTTTTGGGGTGGTTCTGTTTGAAGTCCTGTGTGCAAGGCCAGCGCTTAATGCTACATTGCCAAAGGAACAAGTTAGTCTAGCAGATTGGGCTATACATTGTCGAAAAAAGGGAATTCTCAGCGAAATTATTGATCCACATCTTAAGGCAGGACCCCATATAAATCCCGAGTGTCTGAAAAAGTTTTCAGAGACAGCTGAGAAGTGCTTAGCTGATCATGGACTTGAACGTCCTTCAATGGGTGACGTGCTTTGGAACCTCGAGTTTGCACTTCAACTGCATGAAAACCCTGATGGAGAAACAGTTGTTGCTCAAGATAAAGCAAATGATGCTTATGCAATTCACAATTCCACATTGACCATTGAGGAAGAGAGCACTGCAAGTGAGGCTAATGTAGAAGACTTAAACACGAGTGCAGTTTTTTCACAAATAGTGAATCCAAGAGGAAGATGAGGCCAATCATGTAAACTATGCCTCGGTCACCTCTTTTTCTATATTGTTTTGTTTTCTGGCTAGGAATTTTGTTTTAGTAGGCTGTGTATTGATGTCATGCCTCTTCAAATGTTTGTTTTTCACCTTGATAGATACAAGAAGACAGAATGGAAACTATTGCAGAATTTTTTTGGGGCATGATCCCATCTCTCCACCTGGTAAATACCTAATTTTATTTATTCAAGGAATCTGTCAATTCTTATTTTGGTTTCTGTATGTGAAGGAAAATAATGTGGCTTTCAAGTACCATGTGCCCTTAAATATGCCAATACCAATCAGATATGGGCAACATGACAACACAGCTCATGTAAGCATGTAAGCTTGTAAATTATAAAGTTGAAGACAAACATAAAGTAAGCACAGGGGAAGCATTTAAACACAGACACCAAATGTTCTGAACTGCACAGGGGAAGCATTTAAACAGAGACACCAAGGGCTCGTTTGTTTCACCTTCTTAGCTTAGATTGAATTGGATGTCACATCCCGGGATCGGTTCCGTCGTAGCACGATATTATCCGCTTTGGGCCCCCCCTCTCTGGCCCTCACGGTTTTGTTTCTGGGAACTCACGAGCAACTTCCCAGTGGGTCACCCATCCTGGAATTGCTCTAGCCTCCAACTCGCTTAACTTCGGAGTTCCTACGACTCCGAAGCCAGTGAGCTCCCAAAAGGCCTCGTGCTAGATGGATGCGGGTGTGCACATATAAGGCACATCACCCCCTCTCCGTTGGTTGATGTGGGATCTTACAATCCACCCCCCTTAAAGGCCCGACATCCTCGTCGGCACACTCGCACCACACGGCAAAGTGGCTCTGATACCAAATTGTCACATCCCGGGATCGGCTCCGCCGTAGCACGATATTGTCCACTTTGGGCCCCCCCTCTCTGGCCCTCATGGTTTTGTTTCTGGGAACTCACGAGCAACTTCCCAGTGGGTCACCCATCCTGGGATTGCTCTAGTCTCCAACTCGCTTAACTTCGGAGTTCCTACGACTCCGAAGTCAGTGAGCTCCCAAAAGGCCTCGTGCTAGATGGATGCGGGTGTGCACATATAAGGCACATCACCCCCTCTCCGTTGGTTGATGTGGGATCTTACATTGGACAAATTTTTATCCTTTGTTTGTTTTCATTTGGTTCTAGTTTTAAGTGGGACTGTTAATACTGGCCCCACCAAAAACACCTCCTTAGGTGTTCTTAGTGAGACCCGTGTGGAAAGGGAGGACTAGCCTTCGCTGGCGTTCGTTTCCTTATCACACTCCGCACCCAAGCGCAAGCAACCAGCCACAACCACCGACCGCCCAAGCAACCAAGAGCCAGCAGACCCGCCGAACTTGTCGCAACCACCAAGAGCCAATAGACCCACCCACCACAGATGCTTTCTCTCTCCTTCAGCCACAACCCAATATTCGCCAGATTTGTCAAGGCCACTACATCATCGTTCCCAATCAGTCATAACCCAATCGAAATTCAAAGAAAAAACACCGCACACAAACCCACTGCATCATCGATGTGCCCCTCTTCCTCAACTCCGTTTCTCTACTTCTCTTTGCAAAGTCAAAAAACAAATTGCAAAATAGAAAAGAAACATAAATGCTTTCAAAAATAGAACTAATAAATAAAGAGAAAATTAGACATAGGAAGAGGAGAAGAGAGACAATGGAGAAGAATAAGATGAAAGAGAGGGGGGAGTTGCAGGCAGGGGAGGAGAAAGAAACTGAACAGAGGAGGGGGAGTTTCATTTTCTGTCGTGAGGAAGAAGAAGAAAAGTTTTATAAAAAAATTAAAAAATTAAAAACTTACTTTTCAAAAAAAAAAATATTATTAAAAAATTTAGTCCCAGTCCAATTAAATATACACCAAACGTAGTATACGTATTATCCAACTTATGCCAGGCCAAGCCAATCCAAGACAGTTCCAAAATTTAGTCCAGTCCATGACAATCCACCGTACCAAACGACCCCCAAATGTTCTGAACTGCATAATACTATTTACAGAATGATTACAAAAATAACAATTTGGTTCCCTCTTTGTTGCTCCATCACAACTAGCATGAAGAAGGCCATTTTCAAAACCCCTTTTTCTTTGTACAAAATTCAATACCCCATTTATAGGCAAAGAATAAAAGAGTATCTCCAATCATTCATTCTGTTTTCTACTTATCTGTACTTGAGCTCTGGCTGCCAAAGCCAGCGAGAGAGAGAGAGAGAGAGAGAGAGAGAGAGAGAGAGAGAGAGAGAGAGAGAGAGAGAGAGAGAGAGAGAGAGAGAGAGAGAGAGAGAAGAATAACATAAACTATTGGTGGCTAAGTCTCAAAATGATCACCCTAAGTAGAATGTGATAGTTGCGAGGGCTAAAATATAATTAGCAAATAAACTTTGCGGACTTGAAAGCGAGGGGTACATGAAGGTGTTCGAGTAAGTGAAGCTGATGAGCTGATGGGGCTTCAAAGGCTGTCCGTTGTTCACCAAGCAATCATCAAAAGAGGGCCTCCTGAACTCAGCTGGGTTCATAACTTCTGTAGAGGCAAGCAAACTGACCACAGTGGACGTGGATGTCTGAAGCAGCACAGTCAAAAGCACACGCGTTCGCAATCTGTACGCTGTACTTTGGGATCCCAGTCTCTGAAATTTTGCCTTGTGAGATGCTTATGTCTCTGGCTTTGCAAACCCCTAATATATATATGGAAAATAATGGGGAGAATATATTTTCTCATTATGTGTTGTTTACAAGATTACACAGGTATATATGTATAAGTTAGGGAAGGCTAATATCCACTGGCTAGGTTAAGAACCATTGGCCAGTCTAAGAGCTGTTGGCCAACACACCACAACCTTAACTTTAACCCCTAATTATAGGAAAACTCTAATTACAAGCAACAAGATCAAATCCCCTAAAATCCCCTAAATTAAGGACGTGTAAATCAATCACAGCTAGCAGCCACCAAGCTAATCACAGCTACCAGCCACCAATACTTCTAATACTCCCACTCAAGTTGGATCAAGGGGATTAATTGATCCAAGCCTGGAGAGCAAGCGTTGAAACTGAGTGGAAGAAAGAGACTTGGTGAAAACATCAGCAAGTTGATCATGGCTCCGAGTGAATGTGGTTTGAATTACCTTGGACTGAACTTGTTCACGAACGTAGTGACAGTCAACTTCAATGTGTTTTGTGCGTTCATGGAACACGAGATTGGAGGCAATATGCATAGCTACCTGATTGTCACAAAAAAAAGACATAGGTTTGTTGCTCAAAAAACCCAAGTCTGAGATAAGGCCCTTGAGCCAATTGAGTTCACATGCAGTGGAAGCCATGGCTCTATACTCAGCTTCGGCACTTGAGTGAGCAATTACATTTTGCTTTTTGCTCTTCCATGTCACGATGTTTCCTCCAACAAACGTGTAGTAGCCAGTAGTGGATTTTCTATTAATAGCATTCCCTGCCCAGTCAGCATCGGTGTATGCCATGATTTGAGTATGACCATTGTTTTTCATGATAATTCCTTGACTAATGGAGCCCTTGAGGTATCTTAGAATCCTTTTAACAACATTTAAATGAGCCTCAATGGGTGCATGCATGAATTGGCTTACAAGACTGACGGCGTAAGTTATATCCAGTCTAGTAATGGTGAGATATATAAGCTTACCCACCAGTCTTTGGTAGTAACTTATATTGCTGAGAGGCTCTCCTTCCAAGTCCAACTTCAATTTGCTATCAAGAGGGGTACGAGCCGGTTTGCAATCTATCATCTTCACTTCTTGAAGCAAGTCAATCACATACTTCCGTTGACTTAAAAACAATCCCTTGGAAGAAGTAGCCATTTCAATCCCAAGGAAGTATTTTAACACTCCTAAGTCTTTAATGGCAAATTTATGATGAAGAAAATGCTTAAGAGTGCTAATCTCATCAATATTATCACCTGTGATGATGATATCATCAACATAGATTAGAACAACTAATTTGCCAACTGATCCAGTTCGAACAAACAAGGATGAATCATCATGACTTCTCTTGAAACCAAACTTTTCAAGTACGGAGCTCAGCTTGACATACCAGACACGTGGAGATTGTTTCAATCCATAAATGGATTTGTGAAGCTTGCAAACCATACTTGAATTCTATGCTTGTGGATGACCAGGAGGTAATTGCATGTAAACTTCCTTCCTCTTCAAGGTCTCCATGCAAAAAAGTATTTTTTACATCCATTTGGTACAACGGCCACTCATGATTAAACGCAACAGATAACAAAACCCTCACTGTACTCATCTTAGCCACGGGAGCAAATGTCTACTTATAATCAACTCCAAACGTTTGAGTAAAACTGCGAGCCATCAACCTTGCCTTGTGTCTTTCAATTGAACCATCAGAATTAAACTTGGTTTTGTAGATCCACCTACTGCCTACCACTTTCTTTCCCTTTGGAAGCTGGACTACACTCCAGGTTTTATTTTCATCCAAAGCCTTGAGTTCTTCTTCCATTGCTAGCCTCCAAACATCTTGAAGATTGGCTTCTTGAAAATTCCTTGGTTCACTTTCATTTGACAATTTACTGAGAAAAGTTGCATGGGAGTGAAAGACTTTGGAGTAATTTACAAACTTGTGAATTGGGTACCTTACATTGAATGTTACATAGTCTTTTAGCCTTGATGGTGGATGTCTATCTCGAGTTGGATTCCTCCGAGGTTGAGCTGGGATCACAGTAGGTTCAGCTTCACTCTCTTCAATAGATGATGTGTCATTGTCATGAGGAACAACTTGTGCTTCAGAGGCTTCAGTTTCATCTCCAATAATCATGTTGTCAATATTGGTTGCATGAGAGTCACTGTTGTGAGGTACTGAATGAACACAATCACTTGTTTCGGCTGGATTTGGTAATGGAAAGAAATCAGTAAGTGCTCCCCCTAACGATTTTGATCTGATGGTTTGTTGAAATACGGTTTGATCTCATCAAATCTTACATCTCTTGAGACAAATAGCTTCCTGGAACATGAATTGTAACATTTGTAACCTTTTTGAGTGGAGGAGTAACCCATGAAAACACACTTAACTGCCTTGGGATCTAGCTTGTCTTGGTGATGGGATTGAATATGAGCATAACAGGTACATCCAAAAATTCTCAGATGGGACAGGTTAATTTTTTTGTTTTGCATGACCTTATATGGTGATTTTGAATCCAGAACACGACTAGGCAGTCTGTTGATGAGGTAGGTGGCTGCAAGACTTGAGACGGAACCAACATCTAGAGAAAAGACAAAAGTTCGTGACTTTCGTAGGATATATAAATTAGAATCTATATATCCTACGAAAATTGAAAAGCCTACATGGATTATTTCAAAAAGGTTATAGTGTTTTTATTCTGGTTTTGATTTATAGTTTGGATTGTGAGAATGTGAAGGTAAAAAGTCTCATATTAGAAAGTTGAGAAACCTAGCAAGGTTATAAGGAGTTGGACTACTCCCCTCATTACTAATTGGTTTTAGGGTGGAACATCAACTTCCTTCATAGTATCATAGCAAGTTAGCGCATGTGTGAAAGCCTAACGGCCACATATGCTCCACGTCACTTGTCAAACGGCCCTTTCATTCCTATAGATAATTAAAAATTTACATAAAAGACTGGCTTATTTGAATTTTGACATCTCCCCGTTCCTTTTGGAGAGGCCAGTAAGAGGTATCCGTGGATGCACAAATGGTAAGCATAGGAATTTATTTTGCCTTTGCATAGATGAACAAATCATGTCTGTGAGCTACTAACAAATGAAACACAAACGAGATTAACTAAAATAGGAAAAGAGTTTAACATTCCAAAATATTTTCTTTAATCATTGAAGGCTGATGCCCAATGCAAATGGTTTTTCTGTGTTGTCCAGTAAATTACAAATTTTACTTGCATATCAAGTTACCTTACTCCGAGGTATGAAATATACAAGGCGAGCCCTCAGCCTCAAATTTCATGATACAAACCACAAAACCCACAAGAGGCCCTGTCATATATACGATTAAAATGCTCTAATGTTTTCTGTACTATGTAACAGGTTCTTCTCTATTTGGCAAATCACTATGATACTTTCGCTCTTGTTCTGTTTAGTACAAAAGGCCGTGAGGTTTCCATCTGAACTTCTAGCTTGGATGGGTCTAGAGATAATTTTTCTGTAACAAAAGCATCCACATCAAAACCACTCTCACTTTCCATGTCATTTCTTTTAGAGGAAGGGCCAGCCGACTCTTCATCGATATTATTTTCATTTGCTCCTGTTATTGTTCTCAGAGAATCCTGTTGTATTTGTTGTGAATTCTGGTCCAACTTCAAGAGACTCTTTATACGGTCAAGCGCGGGGTCTATAATGTCTAAGAATCCCATAATCCATGAAGCATCATCCACAATTTCAATGCGCTGTTGCGAGAAACAAACGAGTGTTAAAAGTTGAGGGCTTGAAGCCTTCCAAGACAAATATCCCAAACAGATAGCTTTCTCACATATAAAATGCAGTGACTATGCTAATTACTAACCTGCTGGAAATAGAGGTCACGAATTTCCTCCGCACGTGCAGAGTTTCCTTGATTTTCCTCTAATGATGCCCATGTCATCCATGTGACATAACTCTGAGAATTTATATTAAGGGAGGACCTAAACAATCTCCTGGCAGCTGATAGGTTACCATTTCTCTGTTCTAGAACTCCCCAAGCCTACCACAGAAACAGATGGTCATTGGCATGAAGCCTTAATAATCATACATGTGGATAATGTTTGCTATGGCGTTGATCTAAGTTTCTTCCTTAAAAATATGGCTTGTTATGTGCCGTCGCTAATCTTTTTTTTTATAAGAAATATGATAGAGAAGACCTTAAGGAAGTTGCTGTTTCAAGTATAACATAACTGAACATTTTCAAATATAAGATACCGGACACCTAACAACGGTCATTACCTGCAGGCAACGAGCAGCAGTTTCACTGGTTGAGTTGATGGACAATGCTTTTTGGTATAATTTCCTTGCTGTCTCTATGTTTCCTTCTTTCCATTCCATCCATCCCCAAGCCTATAAACACCCGAAGATTTCACATTTAGAGAATTAGTTTTCTGTTGAATTCACAATGATGCACGTATACACAAACAAGTCCTGTAATTCCCGAAGATAAATCTGTCTGGTTATTTCAGAAAGTGGCCAATGCATAAAGGATGGAAATTACTTTTCTTTTCTTGTGTAAGAAATGATGATGTGGTATGAAATAACTTGGATAAGAAGAGTATCAATGCTATGCAACAAGGAACGGCAATGGTCTGTACAGTCCAGCACTTTATGTAGGCAACAAAAAACGCCCAATAAATGTTTTCGTATTCTCTATCATCGCAAAGTCTGACTAATTCCAATTCTGCTTTTAGTACTGTTGAAGAGCATTCATACTTCACTTCAACCAATTAGCAGCATACAAGCATCATCCACACACATAATTTATCAGGTCGTCATCTCAAACAAATAAATGGCATCGGGTTTATGATTTATGATCCAACTCGGATCTCTGTACGGATAAGTGAATCTTACCGTCCATACTGGTTGATGCCTGGGATCCAACTCAGATGCTCTCCTGAACAACTGTCGAGCAAGATTTGCAGTTGAGTTTTTATATTCTAATAAAGCAAGGGACTGAAGCAGAACTGGATCCCTCGGATTGAGCGCATGACCTATCTTTAAAAGCTTTCTTGCTTTGTCAACGTCACCTACATTAGCTTCAAACATTCCCCAAACATGCCATGCAAACCTATTCTTGGGGCTTGCCTGTATCGCTTTCTACAAATAGAGGTGGAAAACATCACAATCAACGCTGTAAATACAGAAAATAAAACAAAATAAACTAAACATATCCAATTTAGTAACTGAAACATTCTAAGAAAAGAGCTGCAGCAAAGTCCTAATCTACAAGGAAATGGAAACTGATAGTCATGCATGATCACAGTAAAATAAACAATCACCTCAAAGAGTTGCCTGGCAGCACGATTGTTCTCCTGTTGCATCTCCAATTGAGCCCATGCCTGAATCATAAGAATTGGACAAATTACTACCAGGAAAAAGACATTTCGACAGCCAGAAAGACATGGAAAGTTAACTTGTAACAGAGAGGCCTACATGCAGGAGAAAGATGACTTACAAGCCAACTGGCACAGCTTTTGGGATTGCACTTGGTGGCCTGCCTGAACAAATATCGAGCCTGCTCATAGCGATTGGCTTTAGCTTCCAGCAATGCAAGTGTCTGGTACACGTACTCATTCCCTCCACAAAATTTTAGACCTTTAGCAAGCAGATGCCTTGCCTTTTTTATATTTCCCTGCTTTAGCTCTAGAACTCCCCACCCATGCCAGGCAGCAATGTGCCTCTTATCAGCAACCGTGGCCGCATCAAATAATTCCCTTGCTCTCCTTGTATTTCCCATCTTATTTTCCAAAACAGCCCAGCACTGTAAACGACCACCTCAATGAAATCAATCAATCAATCAATCAATCAATCAATCAGTCCTAACAAGAACTATTCCCACATATGACTTCCCAACAAGGTACTTTCTTTCGGACTTCTATAACAAACAACAGAAAGCCTGATTTGTTCATGGTTAAAAAGCATCAACCAGAACTAATGATTCACCATTTTGGGCATCAATGGAAGAAGATATTTCCATTTTCCAATACCAAATCTTAAAATAATTAGTACTCATATTAAAAAGGCCTGCCCCACACTTTGAAATTTCAATTTTTCATAACAGTTAACCAGTTGCACAAAGTTCAATTTGAAAAACAGAGAAAACCAAACCTGCCAAATGTATGGATTTTCTCCTTGAGTAGCTTGGCAGCCTTTCTCATACACAGCTCGAGCTTCGGCCGTCTTCGATTGTTTGCTTAAGGCCTTCCCCAGCGCCACGTACGCTCTTCCATCTTCAGGCCAATAATATATACACTGTTGTTGCAAACAAAACCACTCTCAGTGAAACAGAATACTACTAATTTTAATTTTTAAACACTTCAAAAAATTCAGACATGCAGAACCGCAAACACAATTGATAATTGATATTGGAAGATTATATACCTTTTCAAGTAATTTCTCTGCTTCAGCGTATCGATAGTTTCTGGTCAAGATCTTAGCTCTATACAACGCCAAGTCCAAGTTCACCGACAATGGCTTCTCTTTCACACCCGATTCAGCCTTCTGTTCCGGCTCGAATATCGGCATCTTCTTCGCCAACTCGGAAAGCCCTGCATCGAGGGCCGTCGGTGCCTCCTCGCCACCGTCTCCGTCGCCGTCGCCGGAGACTTCCATGGCCGGCCGGCGAACCACGAGCACTCTTTTTGACGACTCTGCCTCGGGCAGCACGGCATTGCTTTGGCTCTGTTCTTTCGAAACGGCGTCGTTGGAGGAGTCGGAAGAGGGGAGTGGGGTCTGGTCGAGGACTGGTACGGAGGAGTCCCGGATGGAGCAGCGTGGAGGGGCTGAGAGGGAATAAGGGGAAGAGTGGAGGGGCAAAGTGGGGATTTTGAAGGCAAACTTGGAGTGGTTGTTAGGGTTTTGGGAGGTGCAGGAGAAGACAGTGAAGTTGGGGTTTGAGGGAGGAGGGGGAGAAGAGAGAAGGTGCATTTCTCTCTGTGTTTAACGGATTAAACTGTATTGTATGATCCATGTTGAAACGAATGTGAGGCGGGTAGAGGAAGAACCACTGCTTGTCCAATTACCATTATAGCCTTACAGCTCTCCCATTTTTGCTTTTCAATGATTTACAAAAAAACTTTAGGACGTGTGCACTTTTGGACCCTACACATTTCTCTTCTATTTGTTTTGTGAGTATAGCAATAAACACTGACAAATAAATAAAGAGATATTTAGTTATGTACTCATTTTTAGCATTAATATTATAAATAAACTCTACACAATTGAATTTCTATAAACAAACTAAAAAAAGAAACCTAAAAAATAACAGCTGGCCTTATTGAATTTAATAATGATTATTACATTACTTTGATGCCTTATTGACTGTTTTAGGTATTTTTATGAGATTTTGGGGGTTGGCTTATTTTAAGAAATTGATGGCAGTTTTGTAATTTATAAGAAGTTAAAAACTTTTTTGTTATGTTGTAAATTAGTTTTGGGTGTGTTTCTAAAGTCCATTTCATATGAGATATTTTTATAATTTGGGCCCCTATATTGGGTAAAATAGTAAATCTCTCATAAATAAACTAGGATTTAGGGAAAAAAAAAAGCTCCATAATAAGTAGTCCATAGATGTTAATGTATGATATGAGATTTTTTTTTTTCCTCTGATTAATAATATGTGCTTTTGTCTTTTTTATATATTTATTTAAGTACAAGTGATGGTCTAAACTAGAGGGGAGAGATGTTTCTCACAGATACACAATTAAGAGGTCATGGGGTTTGAACCTGATACATCTAGTCTGTAAGTTAATGTCATTTTTCATTGGGCTAAAATCTTTGATTTTTATCTTTTTTTTTTAAAATTATTAAATAGGCACGATATTTACTAAGTTTTATATGAAAGTTTTAACTAGAAGTTTTTTTATACCAATTATTTGAGAGTAAGATGTAGTTTTATTTATTTATTTAAATTTTATCAAACACCAAAATTCTTCTTTATAGAACGACATTTTAAATATATATATATAGAACGACATTTTAAATATATATATATATATGTAAAGCAAAAGGTAGATAATGATAAAATATTTAAAATATCAGAAAATGTCATTGATTAATGCAAACATAAAGAATTGAAATTATTAATTAAATGAGGATAATATGGTAAATTCACACTTTTTCATATTTAAAAAAATAAAATTAAAAGAAAAATTAGATAATGGATCATATTTTTATGAAACACAACTACCTAATATCTTTTTTAATTCTAAAATAAATTTAAATTTTTTATAAAAAAATCCCTCGTAGGCACGAAAGCGTGCGGAGAGGTTAATTACTCTAATATACTGAGTAAGACATTTTTCATAAATGCTCTCATTTGGAGAGGATATTTTAGTCAATTGAATAGAGCGTACTCAAAACTAACGGTCATTCACCGAAGGACATTTTTCCTTCAATTGAGAGATAATTGGCGTACACTTTGCCACGTTTTCACTCTTGTTTTGTTGCTTCTTTTTCTTTTGTGGTTCTAGAGAGGGCGGATTTTTATGCCATGTGGAAGCTCCTTATTGGTAGTTCATCAAGATCAGATAGTTTATCAGACCAAAAATAATCTATTCAATCCGAAGCCTCAGTATATCAGGACAGTAGCTCACAACAATTTCGGAGATTTTTGGACAGAATAAAATATGCAGTCAAATCAGTTGACCCGTATACCATATCAATATTATAATTTTTTTAAAAAAAAACCGGATAAAAAAATATGCATACGGGCAACAACAGGATATGAGTGAATTAAATGAGTCCGAATTCTGGCAAAAATGGTACAAATTCAACCAATCTTCTTGAGCATGATTCTTGTCCATTTGCTGCAACACAAGCACCCTTATTTCTCAAACTTGAATCTGCATTGAAGATTGTTGTCGCAATGAAGTCTTTTGCAGGTAGGAATAGGTAATAGGTCACTTGAATATCAAATCTTCCCTCCAATTTCTCTGAAAGAAGGGAAAAATAACAAAAACTCTAACCTGATTCTGTATCTCAAACTGCTGTGTTTAAGCTTTATTGATCTGCCTCAAATAGCTTAAGTCACTCTGAGGAAGACTTCAAGCCGTGAGATCAAATCTGAGACTACTATAATAAAAATCTATATATAGAAAAACAAAAAAAAGACATGTTATTGCTCTTAAACAACCTATACACCGCCCCACCGCCTCTTTCGGGCTGGCCTATGTTGCTTTGTTTCAGCGGTTTCAGCTAGAAGATCAACCTCAGGCTTGGACAATTTGTCCGGCTCTTTTTTCAAGGTGATTGACTCCTTAAAGCGCTCCCCACGTTTCTCCATTTTTGCCATTGTCTCAAGAATCCTTTGGTTGTCATATCCTTCTACAACCTTATTCCCATGGGAAGCGCTCCCCTTATTAAACGGTCTCCTTTTTACATTGTGCGCTGGTGCTGCATATTCAGAAGCATGTTTTCTCTGTAAGGGATGTGCTGTGGTCAGTTCTTCTGTTACAATCTGGCCATCCTCCATATCCAAATCATCATTTTGACCTGTAACTGGAAACACTTCAAGCCTGTTCTCATTGTTTCGGTTGCGTCGAACTTTTGGGATGCTAAATTGGACTGCCCTTTTCTCAGATTCACTAGAACCCACTAAAGTTGTCCGTGCCCCACCAATCTCTGGGTCCATATTTTCACGCCTATCATTGCGCATCAAAGTTCTGCCTTTGGAGCATCTTCCAGAGGACTGCAGTGTATAGTCACAAGGAAATGTCACTCATATATAATATATCAATCACTAAATGGGTAAAGTAGATGATTAAACACATGCAGCAGAAGGTGAATGAACCAACTCCGCTACTAGGGGCGATGCTAGAAGAACTTAAATTAATGGATCAATGATCGACAGGGAACATTTTCCCCCTCATTACATGCTTCACACCCTGGACCTAAGAAGGCCTTATGTTGATCTAAATATAACTCTTAACACTCAAGAACATATAAACGAAGTAGAAATTGTTAAAGAGCTTCACAAAACACATTACCTGGCGAGGGGAAAGTGAAAATATTATATAAAGGAAAAGGAGAAACAGAAAACATGCAACAGGATAGAATTGAAAAGAATAAATAAGGCTTGCTGAACTCATGTCAAGCACTCATATATACAAGTACACTGATAATAGGTTTCATCCTTTGTTCCCTTAACTTTACCTTGCCTTCCCCAACAATCAAGTCAGTCGAATCTCTGCACCTCAGGATCGTCTGCTCATGCTTACCCATCATAGAACTTCTATTCATACACTTAGCACTTCTTTTTCTCATCATTTTCAATCTATGTTGCTCTGGTAGCATATCATCAATGTGCATAGCATCATGAGAAGAACCATATTTAACATGAAATGTTTCATTCCTTACATATTTCTGATAAGAAACAGATCCCTTCTTAGAATAAAATTTGTCACCATGATCCCTGACAGTTAACTGATCCTCTGTCCAGTGCAGCACTTCAGATCGCCAGTTAGATCTTCTCCACCTTAAATGATCATTAGGATAAATGATATCATCAATTTCATCTGTATTATGACTATCAAACCAGTTACTCTCTTTGGCTTCAGCAGAGTATATTTTTCTCGCATGCCTCCAATATCTTTCATCAGTTGCTCTTGAGTAGGAAACATCATTTCTTGGTGATAGGGAGTCATTCCATCTTTCTTCATCAGCTGTGTAAGACTGATGGGACAAATATCGATTTTCTCCGTGTCTGCAATATTGATCTTTAGTTTTCCCAGAGCATGAATCATCCCAATACAAAACGGGACCGTCAACATGTCCACCCCTTCCCCTTGAGTTTTTTAATTCTCTCCTAACCTGTGGAAATTTCCTTTTTTGATCAGTGAATGAGACGCATCTCCCAAATTTTTCTCCCACAAAGTCATCTTCGCATTTATAATTAAAACCACCACTAGGGTTTGGTATTTTCTTAAACTGCAGTTTGCTGATATTCCTTCTACATGGAGCATCCCTTTCTTCAGCAGTGTGGGAGGAGTACCTAGAATGCAACCCCCTGGACTCCCTGTTGGTGAGAGGACTCCTCTCCTTAGTGAATTGTGTTCTTCCAAAATGATGCCAATCTGCATCCCGCTCTTCACAAGAATACTCCCTTTCATTCCAGGTTTTGCTGACATATGGATCTAGCATGTCTTGGAACTTCTGACTACCTTTTCTATTCCAATCATTTGTATTAGCTGTCTGAACATGGTTATCAGTATATCTAATACCATAATGGCTTGATTCTTTATAATCTGAAATATCTTCTCTGTGACCACGGCTGAAATCTTGCAGCCTTTTTTTCTGTCTGCGAGAATTCACATAGTGATCCCTGTCATACAGGTCATCTGTTTCCGAGGTGGGGGATGCACAATGATCATCTTTTCTGTGAACATTTGGTTCAACAACACTGTCAAGCCTCCTATCCTGATGCTTGCGCTTCTTTGGAGCAGGACTTCCACATGCAGGATAATCTTTGACATCAACTACTTTTCTCTTGATGACTACGCCTTTTGAGTTCTTACAAGATGATCTGACAGACTTGCATAGTTCAATGTGTGGATTCACTGTTGACCTTACAGGAGTATGGATATCTTCTGGATCAAAATGATCACTATTATTGGATGCTTCAGAATCACTTACAAAACAGGATGAAGTGGGGCTAAGTTGATCATCATCACCAAGTGATATTTGTGCTTCCATCATGCTTTGATCAGCACAGACAGCATTCCTGCCAACACTCTCTGTTGTTTGATTTGCAATTTCAATGGTTTCCAATGAGATAGCATTCACTTGCTTATAGTCATACCCGTCCTGATCAAAGGCCTGGTTATTTCTGTGATTATCAGAATCTATTGCCATGGGACTGATCTGCTGGGAACACCTGATGATATCAAGGAAAGATATATGCATTACATGTGCCATAAGAAATTTTATAATAACTGGAATATTTAGGGCCCTACATCAAACAAGAATACAGACCTGTCTAATCTTCTCGAGTTTCCTTTGAGACTTCGTACAGATAAATTGTCTTCTTTGGCAAAATTAGAAGAGGGAATAACAAATTCCCCATTTGCAGATGCCTCATGTAAAGTGCCATTTGTACAGCCCTGTGCCTCACCAGAATCAGAGGTTTCCTCAGTGGGGCCCTGCACAGTAATCTACCCAATCATGTGACACTGATTAGTAATAGCATAATATAAGGTAGAAGCAAAAAATCCATAAGACAATTCAAAGTGACAACACACCTGTATCACAACATCAGAATCTAAACTACGTGGATGCCTACTATCAAAAGATGGTTGGCGTTCACTAATACTATCTTCAATCTGAATTGCTCTGCCTTTCGGCTGAAACATCAAAAGCCAACAAGTTATAATTATCTCAAACTAGTTTCTGAATACAATAATCGCAGAATAGTATTAAATTCTGACATACTAGTTCCAACTGTCTCACTCTGGAATCAAAAAATCTTGATGGAGGACCATGTTTCCTTGGGCCAGCATGATTCATATCTTTAGAAATAGTTTCCTGAGCAAATTTATCATACTCAGATCCAGCTTCTTTAACCTAGTAAGCAAGATACGGGTGGACATGTAAACACCAAAAATTTGAACAACGGTTGTGGTGATATATTAAGAGTCCCAAAAGATTTAAATAAATAACCTGATAGAGTTTTGAGGAGTCTGGGACAGGGATCCCAAACTGCATGGATGTCAGCCGAAGTTGTTCCTGCAATGCATTATTATTAGGATTGTATTTACAAATTGCTGTGTCAAAGAAAACCATTGAGAACCAGTTTGGTCATAAGGCCAGACCATTTAAACCTGCCATAACATCCAAATGGGATCTAGAAGACTAGCCTAGAGAAATTTTTTTATATGATAAATTTGTTTTCGATGATAAGTATGGCACCATTTCATTTACCAGGGAGTTGCAGTACTGTTTCCAACTGTCCTCATTCAAACCAAAGTTGAAGTAATCTGTTAAATCAACTCCAGGATACCTCCATGGCTTCTCCTCAAATGATTCAACATTTACATCAAGTATGGTCCTGGAAGAAAGAAAATAAGGAGCTTTGTGTCAAACTTTGGACAGTACTACTCTAAAACAATTTATTGAGAAAAAGATAAATTCTAGTATTCTCTACAGAGCCAGAGTTCTTCTCAATTTTTTTGTTGTCTTTTTTAGTATTCGATTTCATGAAACTTGACATATCGACAGGTTAACCATTACAAAAATTGGGTTTGTGCAGATTTAATTTTGTTTGTAATTTACTAACCTATACCAAGGAAGCCTGAAACCATATCTATTTTGAGTCAGCACGGGATGGGGTGTATCACGAACACAAGCAATGTGAGAGCTTGACCCCTTACGTTGATTGCGCATATTATTATTATCATGGTCTCCTCTAACCAACATGGAAGACACCAAGCCCACAGTCTCGTTGGCTTTTCCATTGCTTGGACAAGTATATCCTTTAGTCCTTACATACTGCACAAACCAGCAAGCATCTCTCAGTTAGAAAAGTAGTAGGCAACAAGACAACAGCTAAAGAAACATAACATTTCGCATCGAAAAATATCAGTGTTGGAGTGGAAATACTTAAACACGTAGAAAATCAAACATAGTATTCATCATCTATCCATATTCAGTTCTGTAACCGGAAACATTCCGATTATATATTTATTTTACAGGGCACTGTCATCTTTCTCCTGAATACTTAAGTTTCTATAACTAACCAGTGAATGAAAATGACTGGTTTCAAATTAGTTCAGAAAATTTAAAAATTAAATTTGTCTGGCACAATTAGAATACCTTGTACTCTTTTGTAGCCACAAAACCATCATCATCCTCATCCTCATCATTCTTCATGCTCCCTCGGCCTGCAACTGGAAACATTTGACCCTCACAGTCCTCATAATTCAAAACTATTTTCAAGTCATCCTCACTGTCACTTCCACTGTAGTCTTCATTCGCCTCCAAACCCGAAACTTTCTCACCCAACTCCTCGCAGACAGAATCGGGTTTCTTAGAATCAGAGACAAATTGCTCCTCAGAACCAGGCCTAGCGTTCTTCGCCTTGTGATCATCATCATCATCATCATTTATATCTTCTTCTGGCTCTGTATAAAGGTGAGCAAAGTTCGGAACGCGATTGATGGCTGAGTTGGCCTGCGGTTCAACACCAGCATATAGCTCCCCGAAATCATCGTCGAAATCCTCCATTGCCTATAAACCCTGGAAGTTAAGAGGGGAAATTCTCCTAGGGTTTTGCTTACTAGTGATAGGGAACCTCCATTGGTAACGAAATGATAAGGAGCTTTGGATGGCTCCGATGTATAAAAGTCTCGAGCTTTTGTTTTTGGTCTGAAAAAGTCTCGAGCTTGAAATGCTAAAAATGTGACAAAAACCCCTCATAAACCCTGAGAACCCCTTTTGACAAAAAAAAAAAAAAACCCTGAACTCCTAAAACCCTAGCACACAGCCACTTATTATTTGTTTTATTTATTGCATTATTTTCCTCGCTGGACTCCCTATATTTTGTCCCGCCAAAAATAACCAAAAAACTCAAACCACTTTCTCTGACTTCCCTCTCCCCAATCCCGCCACCGCCATGTGCTCTCGCCCATCTGCCTTCAACGCTGTCATGTCCGGCACTCGAGTCGCCGCCAAGAAGCGCAAAAACCCTACACCCTAAACCCAAGGAAACTCCCAATTGCTCTCCAAATCCCAAATATTCCAATTATGCTGAGGACGGTACTAGGCCTGATGATTTGGTAGCTGTGGTTCGTCTGTTGGCCATATAGGGCTTGGAGATTGGGATTGCAGATAAATCAATTATTAAGAAGCAATACAAGGAACTTGGAGACTTGGCTTTTCAAATTCATCTCAAGTCAGGACTGGCAAGCCTGCTCCTTTTTAACTGTTGCCAAGGTTCAGTACATTTCATCTCATCATTGTTATGGAGTCCGAGGGGAGTGTCCTTATGACTCTTTTGTTGATTGGGGGTTTTTTTATTTATAATTTTTTTTATTTTTCAAATGCTGCTGTTGATTGGAGTTGTGAGCAAAACATTGAATAATAGGATTTAAAGTTGTAAATCACTACTGGATTTGTTTTGTTCGACTGAAATATGAATTTCTACTGTATCTAGACAGATAATCATATATTTTACCTTTTTTTTTTACGCATAAATAATAATTGGAGCTGCCTACTGAGTATTACATTTGCAAGCCATCATTATTCACTCTTCAATGCTCCAGTTATCTCCCATGAGATCCCTTCAGTCTCTAGCAAAAGAAGAGCATCATTGGGTCCACAGCCCCGCTGCTTACAATTAACAATTGCAACCGTGAATCTCTGTTTCTCTAATGAAGTAGGATACATAGCTTGATCATCCTGGAATACAAATCAAAAGTTAGACTAAAAAGGACATGAAATACGCAAACAAGTAGAAGCATCTTCTCAGCAAAATACCGTTGCAGATCTAAAAAATTAAGCAACACAACGGAGATCCTCATAATTAGATTGTAATATGGCTAATGATAACGTTTAAATTGTACATGCATTCATTTTGACCTACTTCCATGTAGCTAGAAAAATCAGTTGATTTCACATATTACCTCAGGCAGTTCAAAGAATTCATCAGGAGATATTTGCAGCAACTCTGTAGCAGTGTGACCAGTGCACCATGCAGAAACTTCACCACTCTCGTCTGCAAGAGTAATTTTCAGGTAGAAAGTATGGATAACTTCAGCACCACAACTGGTGTTACAGAAGCTGCATTCCAGAACATCATTGGGCTGCTCGGTAACAAAATGGCCACATACGGCATGCGAAAATCTTTTACTGACATGAACCATCTTCATTTTCAGCCAAACCTGAACTATCTGTCCACACGATAGTATATTATTATAGAAGAACAGATATCCCAACTTACAGGCTATAAAATGCGAGACGTATCCAGTGTAGTAGATAACTGATATAAAAGCACAACACCTATTGCAAGGAATAGAAAACATGGCTCCTTCATGCCCTCCCCCACACTTTCCACCAAAATGAATGCGAAAGAGAGTTTTACCACAATACACATCGTGACAGACAAACTTGCAGAGAAGGAAGACATGGTAATTCTGTGCCATAAAGTTGCAGCAGTATAATTCCTTTTGATTTCAGGATTATTGTTTTACTAGGTATGTGTGAGTGATTGGGTGCGTGTAAGCTGTCAGGAGCACAAAAAAAAATCAGGCCTACTATTCTTCCTCAATTCTAAATAATATTTTGGAAACAGGGTTATGATAAAGTGGCAAACGTTTGCACATCCAGAGAGAAGCGGAACATGATAACTTCTTTCTTTTTTTCCCTTTTGCAAGTGAACATAATAGATTTACAGCATAAAAAGCAGAAGCATAGATAAAGGAATCATGGCAGAAACAGACAAATGATTTTATCATGATAACTAGTCACAACAAAAATCTATTGGAAACCCATACCTGCATACAGCTAGTCTGGCTTGATAGATCAGAGAGGCTTGACAATTTATGAAGACAAGATGAGTTTAGCAACGCTGGCAAGGAACTGAGGTTGAAGAAAGAAGCTCCAGCAGTATTCTCGAACCATAACGCTTCCAGGCTGTCAAGCAAAAAATGTTTTCGCAGAACCCTTATAAATTCAAATCAGACTTACAAACCACATAACTAGGAACAAACCAGAAAGTATCTGAACTATAACTGAAAATGACTGGTCAAGTACATTGGAACTTGCTTTAACCACCCACGTATTGACATTAGAAAATGACTAATTGAAAATGCTTGAATAAGCTCACCCCCTCCGCTTTGTCATAGAGCATGTCAGGCCTGATATGTACACTGTGTGACCAATGCTTAATCTTCTTAATGACCTAGGAAATACACATTTTGAAGCAAAAATTATATTATTAAAAATGTGAAATTTATAGTCGGGGAATGGGTCATAAAACCAATTGTACCAAATTAACTTATTATCCTTACCAACACTTCACAAAATGTAACTTTGCCCAAATTGCTCCAGTGGTATCTTCAACTCTCAAGGAGAAGATAGCTTCTGTGGTACTTCTTTCTCTGGTAATATTGGTAACAACACCGTAAAGGCTGACACCAGTCATCTTGTCATGAAGGTCAGTCACGAATGACTGCAAACTTCACAGGAGTAAGAGATATTAATAAAAAAAACGATATGCAAATGCTAACAGGAGACTCGGGTATGAATCATTCAGGCAGTTGATTTCACACAAACTTGGATGATTGCATAGCAAGTAGATAAGAACGGAATTTTTTAAATAATTGCATAAGGGCATTAGTGCGTGACTGCTGAAGAATGACAATAACCTACTACATAATATGAATCAGTGCATAAGTTGATTCTGTGGTGCTCAAAGCTTCAAAATTCAACCAATAAACCATATTCAAGAAATTAATGAAAATGCATCCCTTTAGAATCATGGTACTCATAGCTTCTAACACAAATTAAATTATAGACATTGCTAAATAGTGTGCACACAATAAGGAAGTGTAATGGAAGGAAACTCACTTGAAAAGGATAACTACTGAAGTCAATGGACCCATGTGAATCACAGGGCAAGGAAACTTGAGAAACTTGTGGAGCCTGACTGGGATCTATTGTGCTCTGCAGTCTTGACCCTTGATATTGATTTGGTGTCAGTGCTACAGATACCTGATTTATTCAGAAAATTAACCCCATATCTTAAATGATAACCCAATTATCCAAACTGTGATATATGACTTACTTGCTCCTCATGTTGAATCAGAGGCACCAAAAACAATTGCGTTGTACTACCAAATTCAAGGCAAACTTCATTACTCGTTTCAATACCTCTGTCTACGGAACTAGCGATATATGGTCTATCCAGTGCAAGCATACTTCCCACGCTGAAGAAATTGAACTATGAACATACAACGGAAGAAAGTATCTAAAAAATGAAAAATGGTTCTAGAGTTTACCTCAAAAGATTGGCCAAGACAACCTGATCACCCCACAGCAGAAATTGTAGCTTCACACCATCATTGTCAACAAGAGTAATTTGTTTACTCTGTAAAGTACCATGCACTTCCAGTGGCCCAATAATTTCAATTCTACACATAAATAGGGAAAGCAAGGTAACCACTTCAACCCCAGGGAAAATTCAACCTCACTAATCAGCATTATTCCAGTTATGAACTTCTAATTTCAAGACGCATCCATATGATATATCATGTTTATAGGATCTCAGTTGATTATCACATCCCCACCTCATTAGGACATCCGAAAATAATTAATATTTATAAAATATCTCGCATACTTAAAATTTGTTATTAGAAACAATTTATCTTACCTTGCGTACAACGAATAACAAACGTCTTTATAAGCGGCATCAAGAGAAATTGAACAGAATGGATCTGAACAAAACTTAGTTCCTATCAGCATTAAATCACCATCTTCAGCCTATATTAATGAAAGCAAAAAAGACTTGTAAGAAGAAAAGTAAAAAGACACACCCCAAATCCTTTTCCTAATCTCAAGGCGGAGTAGTAGTCAAATCTGAAAATTACCTCATCTAACAATATGGTCAGATATTCTGTTGGCAACAGCCGCATATAAGCGGATCCTCCTTTAGTCGCAGGACGAAGATAGCACCCAGTGAGAAAGATCTCCCTCCCTTTCTTGAGAAGTCCATTACGAGTCAAGTCACAGTATCTGCACAGATAAAATCTCATGCTATTGGTTTCAGAAGAAACTTAAATGTAGTTGTAAATACACATAAAAGCAACACACACCAAGAACAACATATACCTTTGGTGGAGATAAATGTCAATAGTATTGGAGCTCCAATAATCTCCTAAGGAAAGCATAGAGATGCTGGTACCTGAGAAAAGAGAAGCAATTAATATCACCGATAGAGAAAATAACAATTACATTAAAGCTCCAAAATTTCAAAATGAAAGTCTACCTGGGAGAACAAAAGCTTCCACAATTACGGCTTCCAAAACACTATTCAAGGACAAGAAATTCTTTTCATAAATGGAGTCAATGGTCACGGTGTTCGGAAGCTTCCTTCTCTTGTACTTCTTTCTCGACTGCTTCACGCATTCCGGCATTTTCTTTGGAGGCCTGTCCCTATGTTGCTCACTCCACGCCTAGCAAAAACCAACACAATTCAAATCAGGTTCCTTTCTTTTATTTTCTCACATTTTCTCAGCAACCAAACAGAGACGAATTTGATTAAAAACGGTACCTGAGATATATCAGAGAGTAGAATCGCGGCAGTGACGCCGCTGGAGTAGGCGCTACAAGTCTTGAGAATCCGAGAGGCTATCCAGTTCCAGCTGGGTCCAGTACTGGTTTCCGCCCCGTTTTCATTCGGATCCAAATTTTCGTCTGGTTCAGGCGAGAGAGCGAACCTCGCGTAATCAATGAATTTGAGAAACGGATCTTCTTGATTTTTTGGCTGATCAATGTCCATGACCGAGTCGAGCGAGTTCATTTCCACCGAGTTCACAAGCCCTACCAATCTGCACTGTGTAATAATATAA
Source organism: Prunus persica (assembly GCF_000346465.2). NCBI lineage: Eukaryota > Viridiplantae > Streptophyta > Magnoliopsida > Rosales > Rosaceae > Prunus > Prunus persica. The sequence goes on from NC_034009.1 coordinate 9,286,915, forward strand.
TACACATTTTGGGATTTTAAAGGGGAGGGAAGAGAACTCGTACAGCTTTTTGGCGCGGGTTTTGAAAATTGCGCACCGGTGGTGGACTGGGCCGAATATTTAGGGGTTGTTTGGTACGGCGGACTGTCATGGACTGGACTAAATCCTAGGACTGTCTTGGATTAACTCAGATTGGACTAAGCTGGATTAAGTACTGACCTAGGTTTGGTGTTGTGTCGGACTAAGAAGCTGGATTATAAAAATAGTGAAGACCTATGTTTGGTGCTGTGTCGGACTAAAAAATAATTCTTGTAATATTTAAATTTAATTGATTATTTTGACTTAAAAAATATTTATATTTAATTAGGGATATTTAATTGGGGTTGATGTGTGAATTTTTTTTAAAAAAATTAATTTTTTATTTAAAAAATAAAAAAACCATTATCTCGTTCTTTTCTTCTTCCTTCCTCCCTCTCCCTGGCTCTGCCTTTCTTTCCCGTCTGTCTTCCTCTCTCTCTGGCTGTGTCTTTCTTTTCAGATTTCCAAAGAGAAAAATAGAATAAACTCAACTAACCCCACACCACAACTTTTGACAAACCACACCACAAAATTAAAATTAAAAAAATACCAAAACACAATTGGGATCTTTTTGATCCCTTTCTTCTTCCTGGTAGCATACCCTGCGAATCCAGTAACCATAATAAAGTCCCTGCTTGGCTTTGTTTTTGTAATTCCTTCTTCTCAAAATCATAAAAGGGATATAAGGGATTGGTATCATCGCAATCAGTGGAATAGTCGACCCATTTTCTTACACAAACATTTCTGTACTCAGATCGGCAGGTATGGAGGTCTTTCCCAACCTCAAGCCCACCGGCGACTAGCTCCACATCCTTCTTGCCAACGGAAACGGCACCATCGAATTCGATGAGCTACTCACCGCCATCTTGCCCGACATGAACGGGGAGGATCCTCATCAACCAGGAGCAGCTCATGGATGTGGGTCGGACTCGATGTTTCAAAATAGCACGCTCGCTATTTTGCGAACTGCTTTTCATCATCGCAGTATTGGACGAGCGAGTCCGGTGATTTTTTCACCAGTGGACTATACAATCCCATTTATGTTAGTCCCTCTTTCACCAAACGTGGGTTTTAAAGTGTAATTTAACACTGTCCAAGCTGGAATATGCCCTTAATGATTAGTATGTGCCTGGCGATGCAGCAAGAATTCTATAGTTAGGTCATTCTGTGAGGTCTTATTTTTTAATCGTTTAATTAAATTGGTTAGTCGTTGGATTAAAGTTGTTAGTTTGATCCAACGTTTCAGAAATAAGATCTCACCTAAGAACCATATATAAGGCCCTCACTATAGAATGACTCTACAATGTAGTCCTTAATCTTTTGGTCCACACATAAATTTGATCACTCTTGTCGCATTTAGTTGAAGATCTTTGTAAAAATTGATAAGAGATATATAGTCATATGCCCATTCTTAGTACTAATAATATATTTAAACCTTACACCATTTAATTTTTATAAGCAAACTCAAAAAATGATAGCTGGCCCAATTAAATTTAATTTTGATTTATTACTTTGATGCCCTATTGAGTGTTTTGGGCTTTTTTATAAGGTTTTAAAGTTGGGTTTGTTTTAAAAAATCAATAGCAGTTTTGTAATTTATAAAAAGTTAAAATCCTTTTTGTTATATTGTAAATGAGCTTTGGGTGTGTTTTTAAAATCCATTTCTTATAGATATTTGTTTTATAATTTGGACTATTATATTGGATATAATAACGAATCTCCCAATTGATAGTGTGGGATAACGTGATAGCACGTCCCAACTTTAAAGGTATGTTTGTGTCATAATACAACTTATCCACCCATGACACAAAGTACAACTCACTAATTTTGCTTAACAAGACTAACCCTAAAATGGAGAGCAGATGACTTCGTTGAGCAATAATATGAGGTTTTATAATAAGCTAAATTTTGATGAAAATTCTTGTTTAAAATTGGTCACGTAATGACACTTTATTAATTTTAGTGAAAATTTTGTCGGAATGAAACAGTAAAACCAAATTGATGTGCATACCAAAAGATGAAAGACCTCATGAGTCATGAATTGCTTTGAGATTTGAAAGACTAAAATGAAGACTTTTAAAAAGTTCAAGGACCAATTGTGATTATAAAAAATAAAAAAATTAAATTAAAAAAAAACCCCTTCTTTCTCCCCAATAGATGCATAAACAAAGTTGATCACCAAATCCAATTACATGAGAGAAATTTCAACCAAGACTTTTTGGCAAGCACGTGGATGACATAAAATAAAAGGGGCAAAGCAAGAAGCTGGGAAATCGTTTGGAAGTATAAGGTAACCCGTTCAGACATCTAACAAGATGAAATATCAACTCGATTACCAAACTGTGCAAATCGAAACCTTAACCTCCATGATTCCGTGATGGCGACAACAATCCACGACATTGTCTAAGAATAATTTTAAGAGTGGAAATGCCATAAAAAGAACAAAATGAATCATATCAAATAATCATAACACAATGATTGCGGCAACAAAAGTGCATATCAAATTAGCTTAATTGTCGTATTTTGTCCACCCCAGATGTGGAACCTACACCTAAAATGAGTATCAAAACTCCCCCCTCCCCCACTAAATCACAAACCAAATCAAGAGAGTAGAAGAAGAGAAAATTGGACGGGGAAAATCTGAAACCTAAGATGTACTGTTGTACATTGCAAGGGTAGTCCGGCAAGAAAATACTCAAACCAGCAACTATACTATGCAGGAATACTTCACATTTGATTGTATTGAATTGCCCTTAAATCTCACGTTTCAGAATCACACTAGTGATCCCTACAGAAGATTTAGGCCGATAATGTTCATCTGTATCGACCTCTTCAATTTCCTGAATGGAAGATCATATGCAAAGAATTATACATTAGATATTATCCAAGTCTAGGCATACCAAAATATTACTCAAGATGCAAAAATATATATACCTGCACCACATCCTCTCCCTTAATGACCCGTCCAAACACAATCAGCTTATCATTTAAATCTGGTATTGGTGCAGTTGTGATAACAAGCTCAAATCCTTTGTCATCTAGTCTATTCTTTGTAGTTCCAAGCATAAAAGCTTCATGCTTTGGTCTTCATGTTTCTCACAGGTAGGAATAAAGCTATCAGTTTTGTTACAATGGATGAAATACCAACCAATTCATTTTTTTTTAAAAGCTAACCTCATAACTAGTTGACTACGAAGCTTCCCTTTTGATATCCAATCTTCAGCTGCTCCAAGTCCTTGGGAACCTCCCCCTTTAATAACGTAGTGTTTGATCACATGACTGAAGGGCATCCCCTTAAAGTGCCCCTTTTGACTGCAAAACTAATGACTTAGAAGTGTCTTGCGAGCATAACACAATATTACCAAACACACAAACCAAGCACGTCTATTTGTAGATGTTACTGCTAGTCAGTATGTTGGATGCTTTCCAATTGTCAAAGTTCTGATTTTATTTGCAATTACTGTACTAATCAAGCCTACATTTAGGACTTAAATGTTGTCAAGATATAAGTCAACCAGGTATCTGCATCACCAAGCTTCTAGAATAACACAGAACCTTTTAACTCGTTGGTGAACCCTTTCACAAAGGAGCTACAACAAAATATATGACAATGGCTTATAAAAATATAAGAATATCTAAATGATTAACACATAGGATAGAGAACTTTTATTACAAGGAAATTCAAGAAGAACCCAAATTAATGGAAACTTATTGTTGGTTTGGCTATTGGTAATTTGGTAACAGCTATGCACTAAGATCCACCCCATCCCCTAATTTTGACTTTGTTCTCTCAATCTTTAAGAAAAAGGACTCAAATAGAGAGAGAGAGAGAGAGAGAGAGAGATATATATATATATATATATATATATGATTTTCGATAACTAGAGCATGTATGTATGTAAGATTTATATGCACTGTTGAATACTCACCATAAGTCAAGAAATCTATCCACAACCTCTGGAGAACCATCCTTGAAAAGTTCCACTGTGATAGGACCTTTTGACGTATTTAGAATCTATATAATAAAAAAACAAGGGAGGGGAGAAGAAAGAGAGTGAATAACTAACAATATAGAGAAGCAGATAGGAGTGTTCAGTGTTACATCGAATTAAACCACTAAACATAAACATCAGCAGAAAAATAGGAATAAAATGTCTCCAAATGAAACCAGAGCAGCAATCCTTATGCATTAAATTTTCCCGTAAATGAACCTTCTGTAAAACTCTCAAAACTGGCGTAGAAATTTGCTTCCGATTACATTAAGTGACTTCTTGCACGGTAGTACTAGTTTCTCGATTATTTGTGTATTCCAAATATAACAAGATAAAATCTAAACCACAAAGCAAAACACTGCTCAATGTGCTCATTTAGAGCCATAAACTGATCGATAAACATTGACGTCATAACTAATTTAGCCACACCACCACAACCAAAAGCACACCCTCTTAGTTCTAGCAGTCGCAGTTGCAGTTCACATTAACACAAAAAAGCAAGTTGGCAACAAAGACACTTACAGCATAACCGGGAAGATCGTACTTCTTTACTAACCCACCAATATCCTAGACAATAAAGATTAATAAGTTTAGTCAAATATGCATTTACTCATAATTACTGCAAAACAGGAAGATTAATAATTACACAAATGAAAAAGAAAGAAAGAAAAAACTCATTTCACATAAATACCTCTAGAGTAGATAAGTCCGACCCAGATTGGTCCAGCGACCTACGAGCAAATTAGCGCACAACAAAATAAGAGGCTGAAATCATCCAAATTGGCACTACAATTCAAATTTCCAGAGAAAGAAAATCACGTAGGATATGAAAAACTACAACAGATAGAAAAAAGAAATGCTACCTTCTAGACCAATAGCGATAAGTGGCAACTAAGGACAAGGCGATCAAAGCGATGATTAAATTGCACATAACTATGGTAGTGATACTGATTCGAGTTGGGCCCTTCTTCTTTTTGCTCTGAATTAACAGCGCCTGAGGCTTTATCCGAGCCATGACCTTCCACTTCAACTGTAACCACTAAATTCAAAACAATAAACAAAACTGGATGATGCGCCTCGATCCCCAAAAGAATTGGAAGCGAAACCCTAGAAAAAGAAATGAAATTGGTGAGGAACTACCTTCGGGCTTTGGGCTCTGAATCTGCTGTGATTCAAGATCGACGGAGTTGTTTTGGTTTATGGTTTCAGTGACGTTGAGAAGTTGGATCAGAGAGAGTACGGTTGGTGGGTGATTTCAGTTTAACGCCAGTCTGGTCGATCTTCTTCTCGGTTGGATTGGATTTGGACCCATTTTTAAAATTTTCGAATGTTTAATTTTAAAAATGGTGGGGGGTGGAGCCCACGTGAGATTATTCGCCGGAGAGCAGAGCTCTTGCTCTTCTTCCCAAATCACGTGATGGACGGTCGTGATTGGATTAGCGTGTTGATTTTTGGGAGCTTGGCGTTCGGTTTGTGGCACCCGGTCGCGGGTTTTGGCTCTATCCTTTAAACCCGTCAATTTTCCCACCTGGACGGGATATGTCATTTCTCTTTTATTTTTTTAATTAATATTTTTCTTTCTTCCTCTTCCTTCCCCATTTTTTTCCTAACCAAAAGAAAGCGAATTAGTCAAGAAACATTACTTATAAGATAGTTATTCAAGCTCTTGATGTTAGTCTAACTAGCGGTATGAAATTTGTGAACACCAGATAGGTTAAGGGTTCGATTTCTTCAAATATAACAAAGAAGAAGAATATTAACTTAAAATTCGCTTATTATAAGTCTTTTTTTTTAATTTTCAGATTCGCTTATTCATAATTAAAATGTTGTGTAGCTCGCTTAACATCAAACCAACTTGGTGTTCACCATCATGAATATAATCTTAAGATTATTGTTTTTTTTTTTAAATTTAAAATAAAAGGGTAAATTCACCTCGTACTCTTGTCTTGGATTCCAAATGTTCCACCTTTTCCAAACCCCAAATGAGAGACACTTGACACTTAATACATTAAGTTCTTAGCATTGTTAGCATCCCTTTGCACCTAATTACCTTGGTAGGGCGTTTCCTTTCTTTTGCGTTGCAATATGCATTGACAATATGTGATCTCCGGTAGTGTGAATACCTCAATTTTCAACACCTCGAAATTCAAATACGCATTATTATTATTATTCAAATAAATAGAGACAACACCACTTGTCAAAAGGAGAATCAAAGTCTTTCTCCCTTTCAACTAACACCTAAAGAAACAAAAGCTTCATACAAGACCAACAAAAAACATAAACAAACTACTTAATCTACCACAAGTCAAAAAACCAACCCAAATATCGCTCTCTCTTATAATATTCACAGACAGAAGAAAGCAGCAAACTTTTTATACTGATATCAATTTATCTTTCTCAAAGAAACCACTGGTGTACAGCAACTCCTAGATCCCTCACCCTTCCATACAAAGCAATGCATTCCCAATAAGCCCTTTTGCTACCATACGTCTTTCCATTTTTCTGCCACCATCCATTATTGCACTCCAAAAACAATTCATCTACCAAGCAGATTGTCTTCTTCTTTATCATTTCCACAACCATTTCTGCTTCTGCTTTCATCACAACATAGTCCTCTTCCCTCACATTTTCCTTTAGCCAATCCGATAAATCATTTCGTGGCAGTGCCACCACTGTGCTTGAAGCTTCTTCAGGCTCTACTACGAGGTTGTAAACTTCAAATTATTTATCCATTTTTGGAAAGTTTTGCTGAAACCATTCAGTCACGCCGCTGTTGTCCTCATTTGAATCCACATTAACAAACACTCGGCGGTCATAACCTGGAAGAGAATCACCCAACAAGTTAGGAAGGAACTTGATCTTCTTCAAGTACTCATTTGATTTAGCCAACACACGTCTCGGTGGCTCAAGCACCACATCTTTAAACACTGTCTTCTTGGCCTTAGTTTCGAATTGGCAAAGCCGCCTAGACTTCACCGCCAAATCATAAGACGGGCTGGTTTTCCTCATTGCCACAAAGGTGGAAGCATATCGACGAAGATACACTATCTTGTAATTGGGTTTCGGTTTAAAAGCATTTGAAGGGTCATTGCTTAATGGAACAGCCACAATGCCACCAATCTTCAAAATGCGATCTACAAATTTAGCATCAACCAAGTTGAATGCGAAAACAAAATCCCAAGACTCGTCCAAGAATGAGCTTTTTCGCTCCAAATCCGAATCCATAACAATGTCAAATACATTATAATCAAAAGGATGAAGATTGTGAATCATACCAACATTGACCGGGCTCACAATGAGAGCTTTGTCACTTTTTCTGCGAAGGCCTTCACCAGCTAAATCATGGAAAAGCTGACCCAATTGCTCAAAATTGAAAATTTCAGATTGAGTATCATATTTTAATTCAGAAACACTTACTCCCCTCAAAAGGGACCCAATGCAGGGCAGTGTGAGAATAACCAAACCCAAAAAAACAGACCTTGAAATAATGCGCAATACCTTGGAATCAGGAAGCTTGATCACCAAATGAGTCTCGGAATCCAATCCCATCCTTCCACCATGAAGGTGCTTCACCTTGCTCTGGTCCTTCGCTGTATATCCACCAGCCAATTCCATTTCTCTGTTTCCTTTTCAACACTTTCGTAAAAAAAAAATCCGATAAAAGCTCTGTGAAAACGCGAGATCCGATCTGCAGGTCAAGAAGAAAAGCTCGAAGAGCCGATTTGGCGGGTACCCAGATGCGAAAAAAGTCTGAAGATTGCAAATTTTGCAATGTATTCAAGAAGGAATCGAAGGTAAAACAACTAAGAACATTTTGCGATTTAGCGGGCACAGAACCTAGAGGCGGTGTGATTACCACCCATGAGGGCCACGAAGGATTTTCTACACCAAAGAAGAAAAAGCTGCCTAATCCTCTCAGCCTCCATTGTCTTCTTTTTAATGCACACTCACTCGCTGTCTCTCTCTCCCTCCTTCTCTGTTTATGATTTTTTTTTTCTCTTACCCAGATCAGTGTGAGAATGACGTTTCAGAATCCCACCCAGATACTAATTTGCAATGGATCGTCATCTGAAAGCCAACCACCATAGACCAGAGTGGTTGGATTGCGCCGAGAGAGACGGAGCGAGCGATATAGAAAGATAGAGACTTTGGGGGTTGCGAAGAAAAAGAGAGAAGACTTTTTGTTGAAGATGAAAAACTTATGGGGATGGAATTGCGTGACAGACTTAGAAAGGGATTTATTTATCCAGAAGGAAATGGAATCATGGAAGGATGTGATCGTAGGAGAGTCCTATGCAAATTGCTATTTTTGCGACTCAAATGCGTGACTTGGCCACATTTTGTTACTTTCTGTGTTTGGACGACCTACCTTACCAAGAAAAAACAAAGAAAGAAAGAGAGAGAAATATACCAGAATATGGTGGGAATGGGTAAGAGATATTGAGATGGTTGGAAAAAAAGAGACTAAATTTGGGAGCTAATTATAGTGTTTATGTTGGCATTTGGGATGATGGTTGTGGTGGGTTGGTTTGTTGTTTTGTTTAGGTTCAACTAAAGTACACATCATCTTATCTTAGGAACTTGTAGTGTTTAGGTTGAATGTCATACTTACTAGGGGTATGTGTTCCAAGATCGTGTAGCATAGTAGACATCCCAAGAGAAAGAGTAGATATTATGTTTTTTTATTTTTTATTTTTCAGTATACCCTTCCATATTTTGGGTGATAGGCAACCCTTTTTTTTTTTTTTTTTTTTTTTTTTTTGGTTGCGAAAGTGATAGGCAAAATGTTAGTAGTTTTTGGGAGAACACCACACTCCATCCCATGTACAAAATCGTAATTTGTGTACATGCATTGGGCTTCAAGAAATCACACAAGCGGAAGTAAGGTTCACAAAGCCTTCTCTCAGTGGACCAAATAGGCTGCAACACATAGAAGCCCATGATCATTGGTAAGAACTAAAATTTGTTGCAGTAAAATTCCCATTCCCACCAGTTTCTTTGCCCTTGGAAGCAAAATAAATCTATTTATGCTTTACAAATAAGAATATTTTAAGTACATGCAACTCTTGGCAGTCTCATGCATATTCTAAAATTTCCCATTTTATACAAATTAGAACATTCTTTACGTTTCTTTGTCATGAAGGGGCAGTAAGACCCCACAAATAAATCAGCTAACCAATACAAATCAAACAAGCAAATTAGAACATTTTGAGTACATACATCAATGTGAATTGGATAGCATATAAAGAGTTTGTATCTTTTTTAGGCTATTGTCATGAGTTGATCATGTCATCCTTCCGAGGTGCAGTGGCATGACATTTACCTATCACACTCACATCGTTATGTATTCATGTTGCAGTGCAAAGAGTTTTACGATCATACAAATCGTAAGCACCAAAGATTCGGTGATGCTTACTTAGATGTAACTAAAATGAAACAATAAAAAATGGCTAAAATATTTGAAAATTTGTTTGGTACCCTTTGGACTAAGGGTCATCATTTGGTCCACGGTCAACGAGAGTCAAAGTGGGTAGCTCGAGACTTGATGGGCCAAAGTTCAGCCACATTCTGATAGTCAGGCTCGTTTGGCCCGGCTCGTTCTAAGGTTGGGTAGGGCTTGAGTTTAGGTTTTGAAACCTCCAGTCCGACAAGGCCCACCCATGATCCGGCCTAGCCGAGTAGTGATGTGAACTGCATGTGAGGAGAATAGGAAAGGTAAATGTGACTTTTTCATAGTGTAGTTTTCGTTTCCATTTTTTTCTTCTTCTTCTTCCCTCCCTGTACAACCAAATGACAACCAATCGATGTGCAAGAGATGACATCGATTGTGGCTTCGTTCAGACATGACTTCTCCGACTTCGATAGCCAAAGTGGCAGCACGCATTGAGCTCCGTGACAGGTTACAATGGTGGAGCCGACTTGTTGCACCGCTAAATTGTAAGAAATGGGAGCGGAGGATTGAGGGAGAAGGCACACGGATGCCTTAATCAATTTATGGTATTGGATTCCTCTCGCTGGAGTTGCAAAAATGGAAAAAGAAAAAAGTAGTTTCTCTCTTGTTGCTCTGTAGGATAGATGTGGGATGAGATGAAGGGGATATTTCTTGCTTTATTTATCACTTGTTTTTTTTTATATGTTCTTAATTAAGAGAATGAAGAAATTGATAAGAGAAGAGAAAAAGGCAGAGCCACCCCCACCACTAGCCCCAGCCCATACCCACTGCCCACCCCCTCTGCGTCCTCCCTCTATCTCTGTTTTAATTAATTAATTAATATTTTAGTATAAATTGATGATTTTAAACCTCAAATTAATGGCAATATTGATGGAGTGTAATGGTAGGACCAATGTGCTGATTAATAAAAAGTTGGTGGACCATTTGAACGAATAATTTAGGAAGGTGTATTCAATTTAGATTTTAAATGATTTTAAAGAGTTATAAAGTTGATGGAGTTTAATTGAATTTAATTGAGTTTGACTAAATTCTACAAACTCACATAGATTTTGACTGAATTCGTGTATAGATTTTAATTGTGTTTGTTAGAGTTTTATTATTGATTTTAATGGAGTTTATAGCACTAAAAAACCGAAGGGTTTAGGGGGTGGTGATGGCGATGGTGGTTTGTGGGTGATGGTGGTGGCCGCGATGATGATGACTATGGTGGTGGTGGTGGTGGCGCATCGGCGGTGGTGATAGCTATGATAAGATGGTGTTAGTAGAAATGGTGAAATTAGATCTTGAGAATAAAAATAATATATCTATCAAAATCTCTGGGGGGAAGCAAAGATTTTTCATGGCCTAAAATTATTCTATGATCAAACGAAATCCACCACTTTTTATATTTCCTTTAAAATCAATGAGTTTTTTAATACACCCAAACTTTTATGAAGTCTTTTAAAGTCGTGATTGAATACATCCAAATTTGAGTGGAGTTTAAAAGTCTGAATTGAATACACAGAATTGTATAGACCTCTATAAAATCGTGATTGAATACACCTGAACTTTTAAACTTCTTCAAATTCTTTTAAAATCTAGATTGAATACACATTGAGGGACCAAAATGCAACTCGGGTTTAAGTTTGAGGACCATCTGAGTAAATAACTATAAGAGCTTTTTCGTTCCAGTAGCTACGGATGGGTCTGGGCTGCTGTAAAGAGCCAAATGTGTGAAATTTCCCCTTGAGTCTGAGTTCGAGAATCAGACCCCAAGAATGCTTCGAAAGGGTAGTAAAGCCTTAGGAAGCACCTTGGTTATCTTCACCAACAAAAACAATAGTCGCTTATAGATAAATTCTTGGCTTGTCATGAGAAGCTTGTGGCATGGGAGCTGAGCATTCATGAGTTTAGCATGAGAGAGAGAAAGAGTTGTGATTTCCTATGAGAAACAGAGGTTTAAAGCAAGGGGGGAGAGAGAGAGAGAGAGAGAGAGAAGAAGTGGGTGGTTTGAGCAATTGTCCGGCAGCCTGACAAAAGCTTGGTTAGACTCTGGAATGGCTTGAAAGAAGAGAAAATATGAAGAGATGAAGCCTAATAGGGCTCGAATTTGAAAGGTTCCAGGATGAGAGGTGATGCTTGCTTTCTCTGGATGGGGTTGCTTGCCTTTTTGTGAGTTGTTTTGCTGGGTAGAATGTGCCTCCCTTTTATAGGAGTTGAAAGCTCATTTTTCCCAAGAAAACCCTAGTTGGTTTTCTCCAATTTTGCTAAGTCTTCTCCTCAATTTCTCTTCTCTTCCTTTGATTCAACCTCTTTTGTGAAACCTTCCTCTGTCCAAACACACAAAGACAAGATTTTTCGGAGCTCTAAGGCCTTCCTACAGCTGCTTCAGTGTTAAACTCCTATGTTTGGCTACTACCTCACCTTATTTCCTCCCTTATTTCATGGCAAGAGTAGATAGGAGAAATGAGTGGGTAATGGCGTTGGTCTAAAGGGTGTTTTGCTCAAGTATTCTTTGGTTTTTTGAATGGCTTGTGTTGGGATTTGTCTTTGGCCATGTGCTGGAGATTCCCAGCAGCCTGCAGACGTGAATGGCCTTTAGCTTTTATCGTGGTTTTGTCTCCAGCTAAGTGCTAGAGGCTGCATATATTTTCCTTTGTTGCTTGGGCCTTTCTAAGGTGATGGGTTAACCCATTAAGGAAATGGGCTAATTTCTAGAGTATTGGGCTGTTTTTACTAGAGAACAAGCTCATTCATAACTTCAAACACATATTTCTGGAACTCTTCTGGCACCGATTCACACTTTGGTTTGTGATTGTGGTGTACAGTTAAAGGAAATCTGACCCCCTACTCATTATCATGTTGAAAGCTCAAGTAATAATTCTTGCACTTGCTGTTTTTAGTCCTAGAGGTCCTGTCAGAAAGTTAATTTCTTCTTTTACTTTCAAACTGGAACCCCCAGTTACCAGGTACTGTCCCATGCTAGATATATATATGCATACATAATGTATGCTGTAATTGTTGAAGCAAAGGTTAAAGGACACTGAGCCCACAATAATGAATGGGAAGACTAGTTTCAAACAACAGCTAGCACCTGATCTGAAACTAACAAATGAGCACACAAATGTACAGCAAAATACACAGATCTACAGAAATGATTACAAATATTCCCTGAATCGCTTTGCAATATCATTGTTCCATTTTTCTGGTGCAGCTCATGTAGATAGCACAAGAATAGTATTTTATTTATTTATGAATTATGAATGCATCAAGTTCTGGTCCAATGTGATTTATGGTACTGAGACTGCTGACAGAAGTAACCAGCCACAAAAAATGAAAAAAGAGAGAGAAAAGAAAAGAAAAAAACAAATTATAACATAGGTAGCTAGCCTAGCCTAGCATATAAGAATGCAATAAGAGGCACTTGTGGCAGCAAACCAAATTGAAGATTGTTCTCCACTTCAAATCTTATAACTTTGCTTCTTTTAGCAAGAAAGAAAAAAAAAAGACATGGTTGACAGTGCAGAGAACAAGGTTCTTATAAGGGAATTCAATGCAGACACAGATAGAGAAGTGGTGGGGAAGCTAGAGAGGAACTGTGAGCTAGGGTCTAAAAGGGGGGTCTCCATTTTCACTAACATGATGAGTGACCCTTGTTGTAGGATTAGGTTCTACCCCCTTCATGTTATGCTGGTGGGTTAGGGTCACTTTTTCATATCTCATAATCATTTTTATGTCTCCTCCAATAAGCAATAACATTTGCATGATTTCTATATTATTTTTGTACTGCTTTTCTATGTGGAAACCCCTGTCCCCCTCTGGACTTTATTAATGTAAAATGATCATTGCATTAAAATGGCCTACAGGTAGCAGAGCTGCTCGAAAACGGGGAGCTTGTTGGAGTGGTTCGAGGATGCATGAAGCATGTAGGCACTGGTTTTGGGGCAAGCTACGAGATAGGTAGCATACTAGGCCTTCGCGTCTCTCCTACACACCGGTATTTCTCCACTTTGTTTATCAGATAGAATGGAGTTTGGAAGAAATCTTCTTCTTTAAGCAACAAGTTTTCATTTCTGAATTTCCAATACAATCTGCTGCAATTGAGTGTAAAAGCTCTGACTCTTTCTGAACTGAGTTGCAGCATATTGGAAAAGCTAAATTATCTAAATAAGCATAAGATTAATAAGTTCTAGCGGATCTCAAGTATAAATATAAAGAATTTCTTTTATGATGGATTAACTTTTATATGTTTGTCTGGTTTAGGAGGATGGGAATTGGATTGAAACTCATGAACTCAGTGGAGGAGTGGCTGCTGAGGAAGGGAGCACAGTACACATTCCTGGCAACCGAAAAGAGCAACATCGCCTCTACAAATCTCTTCACTTTCAAATGCAATTATGTGAACCTCAGCTCACTAGTCATATTTGTTCAGCCAATTTGTTCCCCTATTGATGATCTGCTTCCCCAAGAGATAAAAATAGAGAAGCTGCACATAGACCAAGCAATTTTCTTGTACAAAAATAAGCTAAGAGGCAAAGACATGTATCCGACAGACATCGATGTGATCTTGAAGGAGAAGCTGAGCCTCGGCACTTGGGTCTGCTATTTCAAAGAACATGGTTGGATCAACTTAAACACCGAGGAAAATGGTAAGGACATCACCAGTAAAACTCAAAGCTCTTGGGTAATCTTTAGCATATGGAATACGTGTGAAGCTTACAAGCTTCATATAAGAAAGTCTCATCCACTAAGGTCTTTTCATGCTACCCTAAGCCATGCAAGGGAGAAAATATTGTCCTGCCTAAAATTGCCTGTCCGTGTCTCCATGCAGAGCACCTTCGGGTTTCTGTTTCTCTACGGGATTCACGGAGAGGGAGAGAAGCTCGGGGAGCTCATGAAATCTGTGTGGAACTTCGCATCACGGTTGGGACAAAATGTGAAGGACAGCAAGTTGATTTTAACTGAGCTGGCGTTGTGTGATCCTCTCATAAAGCATGTCCCCAAGGATTCCAATATGTCATGTATCAATGATGTCTGGTATGCGAAAAGCTTGATTAGCCACGCTGATGAAAAAGATGAACTGCTGCTGAAGGGACAACTAGGTAATGTGTTTGTTGATCCAAGAGAATTCTAGGGCTCATTACTAGGCCAATGTTCCAAAAACAGCCTTGGCTGATCAACATACCAATGCTATTATCATTGTATTCGTATATTCTTATTTTGGTTGCTTGGAATGTTGTTAATTATTCAAGAGAGCAAACATCTCTAGATTTTGGGTTTGGAATTTGGAGTTTCGAGTTAAGCATTAGAGCTTTTGGGATTTGACATTTGGGGTTTGCGTTTTCGAGTTTCACGGCATGACTTCGAGGTTTACCAGTTTGAGGTTCGAGTTTTGGCCAACACAAAACTCTAACCACAAGACCCAAACCCCAAACTAAAACGTCTAATCCCAAACAGCAAAATACCAACCGGGAACCCCAAGACCCGATAGTTGTTCAAAAGAATATACAAAATCAGTATTTCTACAAGTCTTAGAGAGACCCAAAATACCAGCCGCGATCATTGCTTCAAACAAACTCTGTTTCTATATTCAAAATCAGAATTTCCTTGAAAGGATTTGACAAGACATTCAAAGCAGAAGCATTCTGTAACTAAAAAAGAACCAGAAGGAAAAACAGAAGCAATTAGGTTGAGGCTCAACAATAGCCATGATTCTGAGATCTATGGGAAGTCAAAATCCACAATATATTGGAACTCGGTTAACTGATGAAAATGTTCCAATCCTCATGTGCCCTACTCAGTCATCTCTTCTCTTACTGTTAGCAGGAGAGTTTTGCTCTGTAAGAATCTTTAGAACATTAAGCAATGCTCGCAAACGGTCCCAAATGTTCATGCCGTAGAGTGCTTCAACAAGTGACTCCTGGAACTCAAAACCATTCTCTCCAACAGGATACTACAGTTGGTCAAGCAAGAAAATCAGTCAGATTTGTAGAATTTCAGAGACAAAGAGAGAGAGATGATATTACAGTTCAGTTTTGAAATCTGACCTGAATAGGCTTTGGTATCTTGGTTTTAATGTACGGCCACCATCTATCCTCAACAACTGACTTTACAAGACAACAAGCTCGCAATCCTTCTACACCAGCAAATCTTCCAAATCCACTGTCTTTTACACCGCCAAATGGCAGGGACTGGAAATTCATGAGACATCTTTAGTTCATTGGATTAACAATGTCACCATGGTATAAAATCTTTCATTAAAAGAAATAATAATGCGTGATGTTTCAACGAGGATACGCTTGAACTAAAGAGATCTCTGATTAATATGGCGGTAAAATTCTTTTGTGTTCTGAAGAATATTCATGAATGGAAAGCATTCCTTTGAGATATATGATATCAGCTTCATATTGTATCGCTGAATTGTCTAACTCAGACCTCAGAAAAGAAAAACTGTCTAATCTAATCAATGAAAGCATTTTCTTTCTCTTCATAAAAAGAAAAACAAATCAATGATCACATTAATTTTTTAGAATAAGTTCACATCCGGTCTTTCTGCTTCTCTAAAGCAGGAAATTATTTATAGTTCATTATTAAACGAAGAAACAATGTATCATCTAGTTAAGTCAGTAAAGTCTCTTGTCTATCCAAAAAATATCTGTAAAGTTGCATGAGCCCTGAGATAGACTCCTACCTTCACCAATGTTGGAGGGGTTTTATGAGATCGGAGAGGGTTACCTCCAGTTCTATAGCCCACAGGCCCAATAAGACTTTAAAGGACCCAGAGAAAGAAGAAAAAAAAAAAAAAAAGGAGAAACAAGACACATTATCAACTGCCGACCACTTTAAAAAATTATTACCTGACACATGTATGTTGATGCGAAATCATTGATTGCAGCAACTCCACAATGTATCTGGGAAGCTATCTCTTTTGCACGACGCTGGCTGCCAGAAAAAACAGCACAGCCAAGTCCATATTTTGAGTCATTAGCAAGCTTGACAGCCTCCTCATCAGTGCTAAATTTCATTATTGGCATGATTGGTCCAAATGCCTGCAAAAATGTAGAAAGAAATTCTCCATGTAACTAATTAAAGATTAAAGGTACATGTGAAAATGCTATGTAGAACAAACTATACGACTTTCGCTACCTCCTCTTGCATCAACTTCATCGTGTGATTTACATTTTCTATTACAGTAGGTGGGAAAAACTGATCAACTGCGCCTTCACCAATATGGCCAACACTTCCCCGAACAACAAATTTTGCTCCTTTGTCTAAGGCATCATTTACAAGGTTTTGAAGCCTTTCAGAGTGCTCTTGCAAACATATAGCTCCCATATCATACTTTCCAGCAAGTGGTGGACCCTAGAAAATAAGATAAATGAAAGAATCATGAATTTTAAACATTAAGTAGTTAGATTCATCTTCCTTATAATAAAAAACATGATGAAGGGGCATACTTACAGCAGTAACAGATTTTACAATCTTGGAAACTTGGCTGACAAATGAAGAATAAATGTCCTCGTGAACATAAAATCTCTCAGCCCCAGCACAGTTCTGTCCACTTGACTGAAGAACAGCTCTCACAGCAATTTGGGCAACCTAAATTGAGTAGTTTAGTCTCCTATTAGGTCACATAGTGTTACAGAATACAAAAAAAAAAATCTAATTCAAAATGTCATTCTCCAATTGAATGTCCAAGCATGGTAGACATCATAAAACACTAGTAAAGGTGGGAAAAATTCATACATGTTCCACATCTGCATCTTCACAAACAATAAAAGCATCTTTTCCACCAAGTTCTAGTGTAACTGGTATAAGCATCTCAGCAGCATTTCTCATTATCTGCAGACATAATAATTTCAAAAATGACATGATGTATCCGAATTTACTACTGAAATAAAACTTGTGTAATAGATGAAATATAGAAAAAATCAGTTAAAATCATTTCTAATGTATGATTTAACCAGAATTTTATAAACTCTTCAAAACTTATCAAAATTTCACGAGGAAAGTGAGAGCTTAGATCAAATGGCCTATATTTTTTTTTGTTTTCTTAATTTGTTTTTTCCTTATTAGGCCAGGGCTATTAATCTAGGGTTGCACAGTCAGGTTTTAGGGCTTAAGTTTAGGTTTAACTTTCAGAACATTTGGAGCAAAAGAAACAAATGAACTAATAATTTGAGAGCTATTAGAGCGAAAGAAGGATTAGAAGTTTGGAAGTAAGAAGCATGTTTCAGGAATTAAACAAAAACAAGAAATCTAACCAATCAGCCAACAGAAGACCATACCATCTTACCCACACCAGGTGATCCGACAAATATTAACTTGTCAACAGAAGAAACCAGCGCTTCTCCAGTTTCAGCGAACCTAGTGAGGAAAAAGGATTGATTATAGGGAGAAAAATAAACAAGACTAGAGAGAAATCCCACCCAAAAAAGAATAAAAAATTAAAAATTAAATACCCAGTTATGACGTCAACAAGATTTTCAGGTGCTCCTACAGCAGCAAGGGCTGATTGGATTATTCGGAAGTAGAAACAACCAGACCAACTTGCATGTTCTGAAACCTACAATTAGAAGTTTATGGTTTTCTGACAAATTAACAAAACAAGCTTTACAACAAATCCTTAGAAGCCAGTTTTTTAATGAGCCTCAATCCACACAACCAACAACAGCTACCAAAAGTGAAAGGAATAAATTACTACAGATATAAAACAGGTGCAATGGTGTCTAATTCTGACGAAAGACACAAAGTACAGATAGTGATTAAAGTAAACAACAGTGACATTCCAACATTAACTACCTTAATCACAATACTATTTCCAGAAAAAACTGCTGCCAGCATTGGATTAAAGATATTATGAAAAGGATAATTCCATGACACAATGGCACCAATAACGCCAAGCGGGTGGAATTCCACTTTGGATTTCTTGTGAAGCATTGACCTTCCAGAACATCTGAAATTTTGTTCATGAACAATATAATCACAATACAGTATTGAGAAAAGTAAGGAAAGAAAAACAAAAATTGGATAGGAAACGGTAAAACTTATTTAATGATAGGGTGCATATCCAGAAAAGAGTACAGTAGAAGAGATATATCAAGACAACAAGATATACGTCACAACACCTTGTTATGTCAGTTGAATTAATAGTGATTACATAAGATACAGAAAATGCAATAAGGAACAAGCAAATACCTGTACTCAGGCTTTAGCCAACGCTCACCCTCTGAAAGGAGCCATGTGATCTTCTCACATGTTGTCATTATTTCCCCTAGAGATGCATCTACCATCGTCTTCCCCGTATCACGTGAAGATATTCTAACAAAAATGGTATATGTAAGTACACAAAATATTATAGAAAAAGATAAAGGTCGAATCCATGTAAATAGATTACTAACTTTTTTAACAAAAGATAAACCCTACATAATACTTCAGATCACAGTAAAGATGAAAAGTAGATTTCAAATTAGCATGCACAGGCTCATGCATAGAGAGAGAGAGAGAATAGAGTACTTACTCACATATAAGCTCTTGGTGTTCAATTATATACTTTAGAAGAATCCGGAGAAACTGGCGTCTTTGCTTGAAGCTACTCTTTGCCCATATTTTCTGTGCCTTCCTTGCTTGTGCTACCCGCTCCTTGACCTGAGAATACACATTTACAAAGCGAATTTCCCAATAGTTGTGATATATCATCTGAGCTCTGTGCCAAAGTGCCAAACCAAATGGAACAAAGATCCTATCCATTTAGAATTCAGCAAAGAGGAGTACAATATAACAGTTTCCTACACATTCAATTCACCAATCCCCAAATCCAAACATGCATAACATGACTAACCTCATCTGGTGTCAGTGCAGGGAAATATCCCAAGTATTTCATGGTTGCAGGTTCATAGCACTGAACCTTCGTCTCAGCTTGCGGCGTCCTTCCCCTCGGAGGTACCTGCACATTAAACACCAATGAGAGGCAGCCAATTGGATGCTTCACATGATCACATTCATACAACTCAAACAATGTAATAACCTTAAGCACCCATAAACTAGCAAGAAACAGTACAAAGTGAAAAGCAAATTTGAATCTAATTATAAGCATTTAAGTACATCCACAACTATAATTAGCTAAGTTTTAACTGATAAGAAAGTAAGTAACATCGACAAATGCAAAGAATTTAACTACAATCAAGAATTGAAGAGAAATGCTCACAAAAAGATACAAATTTTAATAAAAATTACAATCAAAAGACAAAATCTTTTAGAAAAACTCACATATATGAAACCATTCTCCTGCGTCTGGTTCCCATCATCCAACACTGCCATTGATTAAACCGCGCCAATCAATCACCAATACAAAAGAAACATATAAATGGCAAGAGAGAGAGGTACCATCAGAAGCATCGACTTCGATGGAAGGCACATTAGGGGGAATGAGCATAAAGAGGAATTTGCAAATGGCGTAAGCGAATCCGAGGACGAGCAGAGGCCACCAAAACGCCATCGTTTCGAAGCAGAACACAAATCAAAAACCTTTTTTCTGCTGAACCCCTATAGTGTTCTTGCAAATGAGAATCAGAGACAATGCTCAAGAGAAGACTGATGGGTAAAGTTGCGTTTTTTGTTTCTTTCTTCTGTTTTCAAAGAAAACAAAAATGAAAACAGAATAAAAACAAAAGCAATGGAAACAGATTCTCGGACTTTACTTTACTTTTTTATTGGGTATTCCACTTTCTTCGTCGAGAAATTTAATATGGACGGCCAAGATGGCATCTTGAAGACTTGATCTCCTCAAATAATGATGTAAATTTACGAGTGAAGACTGAGACTGAACTGAAGTGAGGGAGAGAAACGAGGGGTAGTCTGTTTAGTTTTAGACAACTTCTCGTGTATATCCTATCAATCACGTGACATCCCATGGCATGGCACGTGATATCTAAAATCTACATACTGGATTTTGTTTTTTTTGGAATTGATATCTTATCACACAGAAAAATACCACTAAAAATTTTATACGTAAAGTGAACGGAAATTCATCAGATCACAAGAACTATTTATTTATTAATTATATTCTTACAAATTGTCATGTTAAAAAGTTATCACACGTAACATGCCGTAATGACTTAATATCACAAAACGTCCTTAAAGTTTACGAAACTATCAGATTGCATCTTTAATATTTTTTTGTGTCACTCATGGTCCTCAATGTTAGTATGTGCGATCATAAATGGTCTCTGCCTTTAGGTTCCGTTAAAAACTCCGTTAGTTTGCTGACGTGTCATATAATTACAAAACATCCATGAGGTTCACACACATATCACAAATGGTTTCTACGAAATTTTTTAATTTTTTAATTTAAAATTCATAAAATTTTGGTTTTCTTTGTAAAATTATTTATAAAAAAAAAATCATTTATAGAAGGATTTTAATCTTGAGAATCATTTATGAACCTTAAACCCTTAGTTTTTTACATTTTTTAATTTTATGAATTTTAAATTATTTTTTAAAAACTCCATTAGTTTGTTGATGTGGCATATATATGGAGCCCACATCTACAATAATATAGCGTCACATGTATTTAAAATATAATATATATTTTTAAATTAAAAAATTAAAAAATTTCACAGGGACCATTTGTGATAGGTGCATAAACCTCAAGGATGTTTTGTGATATACATATATGCCACGTCAGCAAACTAACGAAGTTTTTGACGGAACCTAACGGTATGGACAATTTGTGATCACACATACTAACCTTGAGGACCACGAATGACAAAAAAAAATAATTAAGGATGCAATCTGATAGTTTCGTAAATCTTAAGGACATTTTGTGATAATAAGCCTGCCTTAATTGGTTAGAAATAGCAAAACATTGTTATTCCCGATTCATAAAAGTGTTTCTCCTCAATAGTCTCATGACAATAAGCCAAAACAAAAGGCTAACAAAGTAGAGAGAGACCCCGTTGATGCGTTCATATTTAAAGCCACAGTGAATTTACTATAACTAATACTTAAATTTACTTTTAAGCAATTAGCTTTATCTTCGGACGAAGCTATGCTTTGGCGTCCATATTTCTTTTTTCAGAAGGAATACTGCTCTGCAGACTGCAGTTCCTTGTAATTTATTGCGTTCTGTTTGACAAACTGCTCAAGTTAACATTGATTCCTGTACCGTCAGACCAAAAATTTCCACCCAGATTTTGGTCCTCCACAAGCTGAGTCTTCTTTTATTAGTTGTGAAAGTTTTGGGCTTACATATAAATAGCTCCTTGGTTTCCTGCAACCATGAAATGCTCATCAAGCTTTGTTGTGAAAACAATGGAAATGCTAACGACTGGGCAAAATAGCCCCATCTGAGCAGCTCAGCTACATTTTCCTGTTGATTATAGCAAGGTACACTGATTCCTGAACCATTCTGCTATTATTTTCTCTGTATATTCTGTCTTAGAAATGTTTGCCATGAATGTTCATCTATATGAACAAGGTACATTATATTGGAATTATTCTATCCAAGTGGTAAGAGCCAAATATAATAGTTTCTGCTGTGGCATCTGTTCTGCCTGCAGGTCAGAGAAACACTCATTTTATATATCAAGAAAATGGGTTTTCCTGACTTTAGCTTTTCAAGTTAGTCTTACTCAATTTACTGTGTAAAAAAATGTTGTGATTTTCCATGCTTAGGTTGTAAATCATTTCCCAATATTTTCCAGTTTTACTCATATCTTGTAAGCTGGGAAGGCAGGGGAACAATAAGGGAGATTACTATTATATTCAATATAGGTTCTAAATTTTATATTAAAAAAAAAAAATCCTACATGAGATGGACTTTAGACACACAAGCTCATTTACAACATAATAAAGAGGTTTCGAACTTCTTAAAAATTACAAATTTGCCATTAATTTTTAAAATAAGCCCAACCCCAAAACCTCATAAACTCAAAACACTCAATAGGGCATCAAAGTAATTTAATAACCAAAATTAAATTCAATAGGACCAGCTGTCATTTTTTGGGTTTGTTTATAGAAATTAAATGATGTAGGGTTTATCTATATCACTGATGCTAAGAATGGGTATATAACTAAATATTTCGAAGAACAAATCCAAGACTTGACCACATTTACTATGGGCCAGTTTGGCATTGCTGTACTGTGAAATTTTTTTGTTAAAAGTGTTGTAGGTACTGATTTCAGCATAATCAGAAAATGATTGCCGCATAATCATTAAATCCAACACCTCTTCAAAACTAATTCATACATAATCAAAAAATGAAAGCACCTCATTAGCTGCTTTCCCTTATAGCTTTCTCTTACATCAATTTTTAACAATAAGTGATTTTCTCATAGTTTACCAAACGGGCTGGGCTTCCCAAATTTTTTAAAAAATCACTTCTCACCCCAAATAAGCATTGCTAAACTGGCACTACGTCGGTTACAGTTAAATTAAGATATCTTATGTTTGCTGCTTCTCAATCTTATCTGATAAACAATACCAGACCCTCCTTACCCATTTTTGCCTAATTGTTGTGCTATTTCAAGGTTTTATACCAACATTGTAAAGTAAAGGAATTTGTTAAAAACCTTTTTCTCCCCGGAGAAAGAGAAAAGTTAACATGAATAGTGCACATATGAGACTCTAGTTCTGTATCATGCTTGTATTGATCTAGAGAAGAATGGCATTGCATTTTCTGTTGAGAGTTCCCAATGCTCAAATTGAGGGCTTTTCTTTTTGCATAGAACAAACCACAACTTCTCTTTGAAAGATGGAAAACAACAAGATATCAGGGAGACAGCCAAAATTAGGAGACCATGTCTCGATTGAAATCACTCCTGAGCATGATGAACTTGTATCTTCTATCAAGGAAAAGATGGAAAACATTGCTGTATCAGTCTGTATCTTCAGAGTCCCCCAGGAACTTCGCGAGCATAACGAAAAGAAATATACTCCTGATCATGTTTCCATTGGTCCTTTGCACCGTGCAAAAGAGACTAGAGTGCCGCAAGATGATAAGTGGCGCTATTGTTATGCACTCCTCAATCGAAAACCGAATTTAGAAGCAACCTTGAACATCTGCGTGAAAGCTCTTCGAGAGTTGGAGCACAAAGCACGAAGATGCTATGAGGGAGAGATTGATATCAGCAGCAGTGATGACTTTGTTCAATTGTTGCTAATTGATGGCTGCTTCATCATTGAGCTATTTCTGAAGTTTGCCTACAAGAGCCTTAGGTCCCGGAGAGACCCTATATTCACCAAGCCTGGGATGCTTTTCGAAATGAGACGTGACATGGCATTACTAGAAAACCAAATTCCTTTCTTTGTTGTTCAAAGGCTATTTCAATTAGTACCACTTCCTCCAAAATGCAACGAGCCACTCAATGAGCTCGCGTCCCGGTTCTACAGAAGAATAATACCAGGAGATGATGAGCATGTTATCAAAGACAAATTCAATCAAGAAGGGTATCATTTACTTGATCTAATTCGGCATTGTATCCTCCCAACAAATCCGAAATTGCATCTGAAAGAAAATGTGCCTCAAAAACATTTGGATTGTGCCAAAAAGCTTAAAAGTGCTGGCATTAAATTCAAGACGGCTACAAGCCAAAGTTTCTTGGACATCAAGTTTGCTCATGGTGTTTTCAAAATCCCACCTCTTGAAGTCCACCATTGCACAGAAGCACTTCTTAGGAACCTCATTGCACTTGAGCAGCGTCAGCTTGATGATACCATACAGCATGTCACATCTTATGCCTTCCTCATGGGGTGCCTCATCACCTCCGAGAAGGATGTAAAATTACTTCGGCGGAGACAGATTCTCATCCACGATGAGAAGAAGGATAAAGAGGTTTTTCAAATGTTCGAGAAGCTTTGCAAGGAGATCAAGCTGATGGATTTCTACTATGGGAGGCTTTTTCAAGATGTGGCTGAATACAAGAGCAAAAGTTGGCATGAAAAGCGGCAGAATTTGGACACACATCTCAAAACTCCGACTTCAGTTATGGTGTTTGTTGTTGCAATGTTGCTTCTTCTTCTCACCTTTGTTGGAGCTTGCTTTTCCATACTCTCCTTTGCTCTCCACCATGTTTAGAACAAACAACCCCCAATCCATACACACTTGATGAAACCACATTTATATATTATATGATTGTTCAATACACAATTAATAATATGATTTCACAATGATTGATTTTGGGTTCAGTATTTCTTTAATATAGCCTTATAACTTTAAACAACATAGCATTTACAAAAAATATAATGTAAATTTATCATATTTACTAATTATATTACTAATCACGCCTCTAACAAATGAAATAAATAAATGCGATGCAAATGGTTTCCAAATAAATTTCGCTATACACATTATAATCAAACATCAAATTTGGCCCCCCCCAAAAAAAAAAAAAAAAGAGCAGTCGGTAAAGTCTTTAGATCAAGTTGTATCTTGTCTTCAATCTCAACCTCATGAAAGGAATAAAGCCATCCCATCTAATAAAGCGTTTTATTTTTTCAACTGTCTGGATTTTCATTTATTTTTTTTCTCGCATTTTGGGGCCAACAGACCCGACAGACAGAGTGACACGCAGAGCATCACACGTACCCTTCTGCATATTTGACCCGGGCATTACTCTGTCGTGTCTTATGCTAATAATTCAAAGCAAAGACTTAAACCTCCTATCCATCACATGAGCACCACATCTCCTAAACATCCACCCGTCGGATGGTCATCACTAGCCTCAGGACCCCACCCATGAGAACCATCCAACCGTTCACATAAACTAACAAAATATCACAACAAGTGACACATCACATCACTACACACCCTTTGAACTTTCTATCATGTTGGTGGCCATAGCCAATTGCATAAAGAGCTCTTCTTTCTCACCCTTTGAACTTTCGGTGTTCTTTCTTCTGACCAACTTTTCAGATCAAAAAAATCCCACAAACACGGAGAGAGATGGGAGAAAGGAGAATTGGAGTGGCGGTGGATTTCTCGGCTGGCAGCCGGGCAGCCCTGAAATGGGCAGTGGACAACGTTGCCAGGCAGGGCGATTTCCTCATCCTGGTCGTCGTTCGTCCTGAAGAGAACTATGAGCAAGGCGAGATGCAGCTCTGGGGAGTCACCGGTTCCCGTATGCCCTCTCTCTCTCTCTCTCTCTCTCTCTCTCTCCGTGTCATATAAGTGTATAGATCTTTTATAATTAACTCTCTCTCCTCTGTTAATTGTCAGCTCTGATCAAGATTTCCTGGTTAAAGTTTGAAACTTTTCTGTTTCTTTTGCTTATTTGGTTTAAAGTTTTAATTTTGATTTCTGGATTTTGTTTGTTATGAGTGGATGCATGATAAATTGACTCACTTTGCAGCTTTGATCCCTGTGGTTGAGTTCTCTGATGCCAACGTTATGAAGAAGTATAAAGTGAATCCTGACCCTGAAACCTTGGACATCGCCAACACTGCGGCTAAGCAGAAAGAGGTTGGCTGCAACTTGGTTTTATTAATTATTCAGCTCATCATACTAATTGAGCTCTATTTCAATGATGTTCTTGCACAATTGAATAATGAAGTGGTGTTTTGTGACCTTGTGATTTGGAGCAGATTACGGTGGTGATGAAGATCTACTGGGGCGACGCCCGTGAGAAGATCATTGAGGCTATTGACAAGATTCCCTTGAGCCTCCTTGTTATTGGAAACAGAGGCCTTGGCAAGCTCAAGAGGTACCAATCACAAACTCAAATCAATTATTTGTTGATGCATGAATTTGAGTTTGTGTTACAACCACATGTTTGTTGTTTTGGAATTTTTGAGTTTGGTTGAGGGAGGCTGCCATTGCTTTCCAGTTCGTGCTTGGCTGCTTTCTTTGGTTATCAAGTTCCTATTGACTTCTTGGGGCCCATGATGGCAATAATAATCTAATGGCTACCATAGACTTTTCTTCACAGTTATACTGTTTGTACTGTTATGAAACGTGGGTTTGTGAATCAAACCACTTTGGATAATTAAAATAAAAAAATCCTCATCTAATTTCTTTTGTGTTTTGATTGGATCTGGATGTGTTTGTTGTTTTGCAGAGTCATCATGGGCAGTGTCAGCAACCATGTGGTAAATAATGCTTCCTGTCCAGTTACTGTAGTGAAGAACAATCCGGACCAGGAAAGCTAAATCCTTTGTCCCCCAATGCCCTGCTTGGTAAATAAGTGCAATGCTGCCTCTGGTTCAATTGCTCCCTTTCCTGCAACTGCAAGCCGTTTTTAGTTTGCATAAGATTTAGTTAAAATTATGTTTCCAACTGTTTGTTACTGTATCTTGAAGTTGGACAGATTTCATGTATGTATATGCTGGAGTTTGTGTATGCGTATAGCGTATATATGAGTTCAGCTTGTGGCCGATGATGGTGATTTTGTTCTTAGAATTCAAGGGCTAATTAACTTGTATACAAGGTTTCTCCATTGCCATGCACCTGAGTTCGAACTTCAGGGAAGAGTCTTTTGCTTTTGGAGGAGAGGGTATTTACCTATGTGTGCAAGGGCTTGTAGCTCAAGTGGCTAAGAGCATTTACATCCCTTGTGTAAATAAAAAACTAAAACTTTTGGATTGACAATCCATCCATTCCATGCTCTGATTAATACTAAGCAATACCAAGAAAGGCCAAAGATGACCAATCCGTGTTTGCTTAACCGTCAACATTAATTTCTCCCTTTATTTTAGAATGTCCACCTTCTATTTTTATTTGAAGAGCTTAAACTATAGATCATTTAGAAGATTAGCCGTTATCAGGTTTTGCAGTATGCGGAGAGAGAGAGAGAGAGAGAGAGAGAGAGAGCATCCACTTATTATAGGAGATTGAATTGCAGTCCTCTCATTCTAAAGCTAATGGTGAAAAAAAGAAAAAGAAAAAAGGAACGAGCTAAAAGAAGTGAATCCCATTCATAGCCAAAAAATCCGCAAACCAAGCTAATGGTAGTCCTCTGCCTGAAAGACCAACCAAACCAACTCCCAACATAAATCTTCTTTCAAAAGCTCTCATTCCTTCATTTTCTTCTCTTTTAGTTTCTCCCACCCTGCAAACAATTCAGAAACAACAATGGAGCCAAAGTACCATACTCAATCACCTCTCATCATCTTATTTTTCTTCCTCTTTTGCTTCAACTTTGCACAGGCCGTTTGCAAGCCTCGGAATTTAAACTTAAGGTACCTAACTATTCCCTCTACATCACCAAATTCTCCTTCAAACTCGCAGCCGGCTATGTCCCCTACTAAGCCACAGCCGGGTCAATTCTTCTCTTCATGGCGCCCAACAGGTCCTCCACCAAGCCGTACTGCATCAGCCCCAAACCCTTCTTCACAGCCTCCAGAAAAACCACCTCCTGCTGGCAATTCTATTTCTCCTTCACCTTCCTCCACATCCTTTCTTCGCCACCCTTCTGATAATCCCAAAGACAGCCCGCGCAGCAACCTCTTTACACAATCTACATATCCCAAATCAGCTTCATCTTTTGTCCCACCTAACCCAGCAATCCAACAAATATGCAAAAACACTGACTACCCTGATATGTGCGTCTCATCTGTGGCCCCTTTCCTACCATTAGTACCCAAGCTGGACCCTGTAGCTGTGCTTGAGATGACAATCAAGGCAGCCACGACGCATGCCAAGTTGTCGCTAGCCGCGGCCTCAAAACTTGTGCTGATGAATAACATTGCCCGTGGCACAGCCGCTGCGCTCAGTGATTGCAAGGACATGTACGGTGATGCCTTGGATGGCCTTCAGAGTGCAATGGATGCAATCCAGAGCCGTGACATTGGCACGATCAATAGCATGCTCAGCGGGGTGGTGACAGATGCTATGACATGCGGGGATGGGTTTGAAGGAGAGAATTCTCCATTAGGGGATTATGATGACAAGCTTCACAAGATGGCCAGCAATTGCCTTGCCATTGCTTCCTTGATCAAGTGATCATGATATATAAATCTTCAATTGTTTCCATTTTGCTTTTGTGCTGTCTCTTTTAATTTGTAAAAGAGAAACATCAAATATATAT
This sequence comes from Prunus persica, assembly GCF_000346465.2. Classification (NCBI taxonomy): domain Eukaryota; kingdom Viridiplantae; phylum Streptophyta; class Magnoliopsida; order Rosales; family Rosaceae; genus Prunus; species Prunus persica. Next base: position 9,315,418 of record NC_034009.1, read on the forward strand.
AGCTAGAAAATTGGGAAGAGTAGATGTAGGAATATGTTAAACAAGTACCAGCATGTATCATTTGGAATTACTTGTATAGACATATATATACCTGGTTATGAAAGAATGTTATGCAAATACTCATAAATTTGCATCTTTGCATTCAAACTAAGGATTTTGAATATTTGAATTTGTATTAGGGAGCTTTTATCGGCACTCTAAAGTCTTGTAAAAATAAAAGGAAGAAATTACATTTAAAGGAATGCATGATGACTTTTTTGGAATGGCGAATAACGGTTTCCCTTATTATAAGACTGTGTCATGAGATTTTTGAAATACTAATCGGTTCATCAAATCCATATATATTTCACTACTTTATAAATTTAAGATTATATGGACTTCAAATAATCAAGAAGAAATGGTGTCTCAAACCTTTGGTTGTCATTTATCGTCAACAACCTTTTCTGTTTGGGCTTGAGGCCTGTCCACAAGCCCATGACTGGTTCATCAACATATGACCTGCTTAAAAATCTGCGCTAATTAAATGAAGGAAAAACAAAAATGGAGGAAAATGAAACAGATAATGGAGTTCCATTTTCATGCTTTACCAAAACTAGTCCCAAAATGGCAAACTCCACTCTCTCACACTCGGAGCATTAACTCCTGGAGTCTTCCTTTGCAGCAACCTAGGGTTTCTATTCGCTTCGTCGCTTATGCTTTGTGCTACTCCCTGCCTTCTTCAATGTAAGTAAGTGCTTTTCATGTCGTCTTCGTTTCCAGTTTCCACATTTCTTTTTCAATTCTCTGTTCGTTTCCACGGAGAATGGTTTGACAGAAAATCTGAAACACCAACTCAAGAAAAGAAGCTAAATTGTAAGGAGGTACCTTTTTTTTTTGTTCTTCTTCTTAGCTTGAAAGTAGAGTAAGAGTGGACGTTGGTGCGGCCTTAATTTTCCGTTTGGTTGCTTAGAAACGAAAATGTTGTCTCTAAGAACTTACAAATCCATGGCGAAACCACGGCAATGAAAATATTTAAGCTTCAGTATGTTGCTGGTTTTCGTTTTCTGTCATAAACCACTTGTTGGTGCCATTAGATTTGTGCTATCATATTTATTTATTTCTTACTCAGGGATTTGTTTATTTATTTATTTATATATTTGAGGTAGAAGCATAAGAGCACTGCAGCTATTTGCGCATAAATGGAAAGTTTCGTTGGAGCTGGGCTTTCACCTGGATGTTGCATTGTGAGGAAGAAGAGGAGTGTTGTAGCACAAAAACCTCGCTTAGATCCCCCCATATTTTCACCGACCTCTAATATTTTTCCACCCTTTGGAAACATGGATAAGGATCAGAATAATAAGGAGAAAGTAGTTCTTTTTGATGGATTGGGAAGGGGGAACAAGCTGAAGAAGTTAAAGCTTAAGCTTGGAGGTGTTACTCATACAATCCACACCAAGTATACAACAGATTTTGGCTGTGGTGGTGGCTCTTCCATCGCTAAATCTTCAAGCTTGATCGATGCCTTCACACCCCAACTGAAGCCCCTTCCTCAGGTTCCTCACTCTGATTCTTGTAATTATTGCAACTGTTAATATGTCTCATTTTGGACCACCTGTATAAGTGGAATTTATTTTTTTAACCTGTCTGATTTTCCAATGAATTTGATTTTTCTTCTGTGTAATCACAACTGTAATGACAATGAACTCTTTAAATCGTTTGTAGTCCAATGATGGCTATTTTGGTTTCACAAGTTACTTTATAGAAAGAAATACCCCCATTTTTAGAAGGAATTGTATGTGACTTGTTCCGTTTTTCATGTTTCCAAAATATGGATGCCTTGTCATTTTACTTTTCACCCAGATGAGAGCTTGTTTAGTAATATTGTTGATGCAGGATGATGTAGGTGGAGGTCCCTTCTGTTCTGATGGGGGAAATGGCTTTGGAGTTAAACGAAAAGACCACTTGAAAGTTGATTCTAGTTCTAGAAAGGAGTATTCTTCAAAAGGAAAAATCTTTAAGGAAAGTGCTCCAATGGATAATGAACCAGTTCGTAAGAGCAAGCGGGTTCCTAAGAGATGTGTCTTAGATGCGGATGAGGATGATGATGAAGATGAGGAAATCCGATTCCTTGGAAGACTAAGTGATTCTAAGGTTGCTCGTTCAGAGAGAATTCAAATGAATGATGACTTTCATGGAGATGCTAATGGAGAATATAAATCATCAAGATTGGGAAAAGATAGGAGAAACAAGTCAAGATCAGAGAAAAAGTACAAGGACAAAGACTATTTGGAAGAAGAGGAAGAACTGGCATCTGATGATGAGCCTGAACCAAATGGAAAGAAGCTGAAAAAGGGATCTCTTTGTTTACCTCCAGAAGGGTGGAAAGAATCACCCCCCACTACACGCAACCGTGCCCTCCAGTCCGGAAAAGATATTTTAACTGGTGCTGGTTCAGGTTTTCATGAACTTGCAACTGATTTGCTTCCTGCCCCATCTAAAAGTGCGCATCTTCTCTCTTTGTTTATTGCGTAATTCTGGTTATATTTATATGCATATGTGTACTAAACTTGTTTTCAGTTTTTCTGTTGGCTGGTTGACCGCAGGAAAGGAGAAGGTCTCTGAAGTGGAACGACAATTAAAGAAAGCTGAGGCTACACAGAGACGTAAAGTACAGTCAGAGAAGGCAGCTAGGGAAGCTGAGGTTTGGCCTTTATATCAGGTTTTATAATATTATCTCAGGTGACAAATGTAGAAACAGTCTCACTTCTAATTTTTAGGCTGAGGCAATCAGAAAGATACTTGGTCAAGATTCGAAGAAGAAGAAGAAGGAAGAAAAACTTAAGCAGCAGAGGGATGAATTGATTCAGGTATTTGGAAATTATTGAATATTTGTCTTCTTTTTCTCATGGCTGTTTGAATTTGTTATGATGCAGTGTTGACTATAATATTATGCAGGGAAGGACTGGCAGTGCTGTCACACTGGCACCGAACACTGTCCGATGGGTCATCGGTCCTAACGGAACGATCGTTACATTCTCTGATGATATTGGTCTGCCAGGTATATTCAGTCCAGTGCCCTGCAGGTACGGCATTTGCTTCCTTCTTACCATCCCCAGTTTTTGTTTTTAATCTTTAAATGTTGCTTTTGCTTCATGTAACTGGCACGTAAATTTGATGATTTGTGTTATTTAGCTATCCTCCCCCACGTGAAAAATGTGCGGGTCCAAATTGCACGAATGCATACAAGTATCGGGATTCCAAGTCGAAGCTTCCTCTGTGCAGTCTTCATTGTTACAGGGCAATACAAGAAATGATGCAGCCTCTAATTTCTTGCTGATATCATCTCCCCCTGCCCATCATTTTGAACCAATTAATATGTTTGATGTAGGCAGACGGATAATGGAAACTCATCATTTTGAAGTTATGCTGGAATTGCGCTAGATCATCCCCTTCAAATTGTCCACTAACCACTAATGTTTTGTTAGGATAAGCAAATTATGCTGTAAGTGCAATTAATTAGAGTAGTTATATGAAAAACGGATGTGTTTCAATGCTGCATTATAATTAGTGGCTTGTGCTAATTTTGGCGCGAGGGAAACATGTTTGAATCAAATAATGCTATTTTCTGACTGCATATGCACCACTAAAAATCCACGTGGACCTCTGTTGCCAAACAAAAACATGGCCACCGTGTTAACGTTTTGACTTCCCATGCCCTTATAACAAAGTCTTGTGCTAGTTGTTTTGTTACTGGAGAAAATGAGTACGTTAATTGAAAATAAATAAGATGAAAAATTTCGATTGATCCATAGGCAGGAACGAATTATAGTAATTTGTTCCAACCCGAGACATAAACAAAGACAAGGATAATCTTTCTGAAGCAAAAAAGACTCGAGAAATCGAAAATAACCTTAACTACAAGGTCAGGCATCGTATGCATAAAGGTGGTCACCGGTCACCAGAATTTTCATATATCAAAGAGACTTTCATATATCGAAGATTTGTCAATTTCTGTGACATGAATATGTTTCTGGGATGACCAAGCTTACAAATGCAAAACAGGTTAAGTTTACTTACAATTGTATACAATAAGACGATCATAATTGATAATAGATCACAAATTCTCCAAATAGATGTAAAACTTTAAACAGAAGTCTTTTAGCTACTATAAGGCAAAGGCATCTTCTGTTACCAAGGCAGTACCAATCATCTCTAAATCTAAGATCCATCCATGAAAACAGCACCGTGTCCGCTAGATTTCATAAACTTCTTAAATAGAAGAACCATAATTGCAATGGTAAGTCCAACAGCAGCCCATGTGAACAAGCGATCATCGGCCGGTTTTTGTACTTTCATTTCTGGCCTTTGTAGCAGCTGACTTGATCCACCGGAAGGAGCTGCATTCAATGTCCTCGCTACTTCAGGGCCTGGGTTACCATTCAAAGGGGCTTCCTGTACTTCTTCAACAATCCTGTCCCCTACTGCTGGGTTTGGAGACCCTTCTGCAGCAGCTTCCCCAGCAGGTGTGGCTCCATCATGTTGGGAACTCACCTGAACCTCGCCTTCCCTGTTTGAAGGATGCTCTTTGGAATCCTGTGAGGGGCTCAGTTGAGGAACAGGTGGTACCTTGCTTAGCATACATTCATGAATCTGTGAAATTAACATATCCGTTAGCAAGTTTTCGTCATGAAATGCTAGTCTATGTTGATTGCAATGAAACTTTCAGTAGGTATGTACCTCATCAATTAGCTTCTGACGTTCAACAGTGCCATATCTTGGGGCTGCTGCACGAGATTTGATGGCCAGGGAACGCCTTTCTTCCTTCTTGTATTCTACTGAACCCAATGCACCATTTGGGTTGGTGGGCATAAATGCAATAAGTGCAACTAAAGCAGTTCGCACTGCAAACAGCAACAGTACATTAGCAAGACGAAAATAAAATGCCACAACTCAAATTTCGGCTGTCTTTCCCATTAGCACACAGACCATATTCCCAATCCCGATTAAAATGTCAATAACTGAATAAATACACACTAAGAATAAAAATAGGAAAAGATCAAAACACGTCACATTATAGAAAACAATGGATGAAGCCAAGACAATTAGTTCAGGTTGCGGCATGGACTTATAGTGATTTGGTCATTGGACTAAGCAGTCCAGTTCCAACTCCATTTCAAGCCAATCATGGTTTAGTGGTGTATCTATCTATTAAAATGTTATGAGTTCAGGTGTGCATGATTGGGCTAAGCTTGGATGCCCCTTACTAAATGCATATTGGAAAATTGCTAAACCTATCCGGCATGAGTGAACCACATTTAGCTACCTAGTAATCAGCTTCCAAATTTAAACATCATATGAAAGTTTGTCTGCATTATACACTACTACTAGCATACACAATCCCTCAGAAAGAATGAAACTCACCGCTCCATGATGGCTGCCAGTGCTCGGGATGATGATTCGATATGCTTAAGCAAATCTTGGTTTGGGTTTCGAAGCGACCATTTGGCTGCAAGTAAAGTAAATAAGCCAACACCCTAATAATGAAAACTAACCCAATCAGCAAAAGAGCCCATAAACCTCAAAAAGCAAGAACCTATTACCGTCAACAACATAAATGAAGGAGGCTTGAATGGGTATTCCGCCGGCAACTGGATCCGCCCATGATAAATCCCACCCTCAAATTCGGTTTCACTAGGGCCTCTGATTGCAAATTGCCAGTCAAATATGTTCTCCTGAAAACAAATACCAATGAGCTAACAACTAAAGATATCGACAGATTGATAATTAGCATTTTGGCCAAACAACATGCCCAATTCCAATAGCGGAAAAGCGAAGTGACCAACTATGCCCAATGTTTTCTTCAAAAAACCACAACAAATTATCTTAGAACAAATTCGAGTGCTAAAAATCCCAATTCAGCTCGAACCCAATACTCAAAATTCAAATAGAATTGAAATTCCCCTATCAAAATCTTAACTTACCCATCAAAGTGAAATTAAACCAAAAGTCAAAGATCAATTACATAAAATAAAAATGAAAGGGCATGGGAAAAGTAAAAAATAACCTCGAGGGGGAGGCTCATGAAATCGTCGGAGGGATTGGATTGCATCTCCTTAACCTCCTGTAGAATCCGCTTCACCGCTGGGTTCTTCAGGTTGTACTTGTCCTCCGCCATCACCCTCCGATCCGATCCGATTCGATTCGATTTTGTTCGATCTGCGCAGATCCGACCCGATCCACAACCACCTCTTCTGGTTAACAAAACTTTAAATTTACAATTATTATACGAAGCGGAGAGAAAAAAGAGACCTGCCGGTGTTTATAGGTGTGATTGAGATAGCACTCGCTGATTTTTGTTCGTTCTTCGCCACGTCTTCCGATGTGCGTTTGCTTACGTGTCATAATATTACTGGATACTGTGGAGCTAACTTTGTTTATGTTAAAGTGACTTGATGGATTAATTGGGTAAATTAAATCCATCGCACAACACTCGGCCTTCTTCGGGTCCAAGCTTGCTTGTTATAATATCCTACAAATCTGATCCTCGCTCAACTAGATCCTAAGGCTCAAAATTGGGGGTCAATGCGTAGTTGAGACGTCAATTGGTGTCTACGCCCTTAATTTAAGTTATTTATTGTGAATGACAATTCCTGCAGGTTGGAGGGACATTGGTACGTAATGCAAGTTTAAGAAGACTCAAAATTAAATTAAAAGTTCGGATGAACAAAGTGACACAAGGTCCGGAGTTAAGGAGTATTGTTAAATTTTTTCCCTTTCAATTTATTTCAGGTGATGATTTTGATACTCCAAAATCAAGAAGTTTAAGCCCAACATTATAAATTCCCCCTTCCAAACACAAAAGTAAAAGAACTTGATTATAGAATCTTACCTATAATCGACTATATCACAAGACGAACTGCTTCTCACTCATACTTGATGCTCGTGTTGGTTAATGTTCCTTTTTTTCTTCTTCTTCTTTTCTTCCTTCCTTTTGTTAAGCTTTGCTTCATAGAGAATTGGTGGTTGATATTGAACATTTTGAAGATACAGAGTACGTTTTCTCTTCGACATATAAGTATATACTTTGATTTGATGGTCCTTGTATATACACATACAAATTTGAAGGGCTAAACGGCTACTTGTGTCGTGTTCCATGCTATATATATATATATATTCGCTTGTACCCAACTGGGGTTGCTTTGGTCAGCCGCTGGAGCTCATCAAGGCGTGCATGCCTGCCCGGCCACGGTCTGCACCAGCTATTAGGTCTGTGCAAAAATGTGTAGAATCCGTCGCTGTTGCTCTCGAATCCTACAAGGTACTGTTACAAGCTAATGACAGGTAAAATATAAACACAGTAACATCCAACTTCTGTCGGCTGTCGCTCTCAGAGCCTCCTCAGCTCTTTGGATTGAAAGCACAACAAGCTTTGTACATGGCAGGCTGCTTTGTAAGCTCCCAACTAACTTACCTGTAATGCATTATCTTCTTCGCCCTTGATTATAATAATATTCTATAGTCTTCCTTTTGTTTCATCTCTCTTGGCTGAACTTCTTAGGAGATACATTGTTTGGGAACTTTGTATAATAATTGTTTTGATGATTGGGGGCTGTCATTGACACCTCGTTTGGATCCTGAAAGGAATTATATTGTACTTTTATTGTTGTTAATTGATCCAAATGGCATTCATATATTTGGATTATGGGATGCAGGCCATCTTGATAGCATCAAAAACATCAATGTCGTTGTTCTGTACTTGATGATGAGCCATGTGCGACTCTGTCAAAAGGAGTAATATTATTCTATTTACAAAGTGATTTTCATATATAACCAACTTGGAATAAGAAACTCAGAAGATGTTTAATTTGTTCATGTCTATCTTGAATTATTGCTCAATATCTAAATCTGGAGCCCAAATTCTGTGTGTGTTAGTTTCCCTTTCGAGATGACGAATGCTATGTTTTCTTTCGGGGAGTTCAATTTCTGTCGAGTTCAGGATAAACTTAGCTCCACTGATAAAGGTTCTCATATTATAATGGAAGAGGTGAAAAAAATTGGGAAACAAGTTCATTCTTATGAAGCTGACAATTGGGGGGACTCAGGCGGATTTGGTTCCCTTGGTTCTGATTATGGATTTTATGGCAATAATCACTACTCCTCTGGGCTCCTTTTCCCCAAGTTTCAACAACAAGAAGAGCAGCAACCATTGGTTTCAGACTATGGATTATTTGATGCCATGCAGTTTGATGCTCTCTTTCCACCATTTCAAGCATGCTTAGAGGAGATTGGAAAGCTTGAAGATATCCCAACTTTGGTTCCACATGTTGAACCCAAGAAAGGGAAGCGAGATTTCTCCTCCTTAGCAGGGCTTGATCTCTTGAACAACTACGGCAGCGGGTTTAAACGGTTGAATGGGGAAAGGATTTTTGAGTCTAGCAATTACACAGCATGCACAGATCAGGTGGCAGGCAGGAAGTTATCAACTGAAGAAATCATGAGGGTGGCAGGAGCAAGGTTCATTCGTACTTCTTCCCAAGCGTCTGGTGTTGCTTCCATGCTTAGCCATCCTTATGAATTCTCCTTTTCTGGCCTTTCAGTTGAGGAGACTAGAGATGTAGAGCTTGTTGAGTTCCTTCTTGCTTCTGCTGAGAAAGTAGGATATCAGCAGTATGAGCGTGCAGGCAAATTGCTTAATCGATGTGATTTGTTGTCTTCCAGTACCGGGAATTCAGTTGAACGAGTAGTTTACTATTTTTCTGAAGCTCTTCGAGAGAAGATTGATCGCGAAACTGGAAGAGTCACACCAAAGGGTTTGGGGAACAAGCCTTCATTTGATGTTAATGAGGCAATGAAGAGACCAAATGAGACCTCCCTTGCATGTCAAATCAAGATTCCTTTCGGCCAAGTTGCACAATTTGCTGGAATTCAAGCCATTGTGGAAAATGTGGCTGAGGCTAAGAAGGTACATGTAATTGATCTGGAAATCAGGAATGGGGTGCAATGGACAGGTCTGATGCAAGCCTTAGCATCTCGTTCTGATTGTCCAGTTGAGCTTCTCAAGATAAGTGCTATAGGAACGAGTTCCAGAAAATTAATTGAGGAAACAGGTAAGAGGTTGGAGAGTTTTGCCGAAAGCATGAACTTACCCTTTTCTTTCAAGTTAGTGATGGTACCAGACATGCTAGATCTCAAAGAAGATATGTTTGAGCTAGATTCTGAAGAAACAGTTGCTGTCTATTCTGAGTTCGCAATGAGGAGCATGGTTGCACAGCCAGATCGACTGGAATCTGCAATGAGAGTAATCAAAAACATCCGTCCATGTGTAACAGTGGTCACTGAAGTTGAGGGAAATCACAACTCTCCAGTCTTTGTGACCCGTTTTATTGAGGCCCTTTTCTTCTTTGGTGCATACTTCGACTGCGTGGAAACTTGTATGGAACGAAATGATCCAAACAGAATGATTTTAGAATCACTGTACTTTGGGAATGGAATTAGAAACATTGTGGCAGCTGAAGGAGAGGAAAGGAAGATTCGAAATGTGAAGATTGACGTTTGGAGGGCATTTTTTGCACGGTATGGAATGGAGGAAATAGATTTGAGCTCATCATCCTTGTATCAAGTAGAGCTGGTGCTTAAGAATTTTTCTTGTGGGAGTTCTTGCACAGTCAATATGGATGGGAAATGCCTTCTTGTTGGATGGAAGGGCACACCTCTCCAGTCTCTTTCTCTTTGGAAATTTCTTTGATAATAATAAGAAATGGAGTTGGCATGTGGTTTTATATCCCTCATATATAATTCTTTTCTTGGTTGAGCTTCAAAATTTAGTTTCTGTTTTATAACTATGATCAGGACCTTTATGGGTTATTATTATTATTAATTTTTTTAATCATCATCAATGCGTTCATCACAACCCAGTTTCTGATTAAAGCATGCTTCATGCATAGCCCCACCTCACATTTCCATTGCTAACCTTGTGCTTTATTCAACTGAAATGATTGATTGGCACATATGATGCATAATCATGAGTGATGATTATATTGTCCCACAAGTTTTCATGCTGTTTTGTTTACTCTTTTGAAGTTCACGTTGTCTCACAAGTTCTCATGAGTGAATTCCTGCCTCAATGATATCAGGTCATGATCTAAAAAGGAACTTCACTTTGATTTGTTAAGATTGAGTCCAAATTATGACACTCTGTGAATTGTCTTCCTTGTGCAAGGAGATGATCACTTTGCATTATTTATCTACTGATGGATTCCTGTGTGAAGAAAACTAAGCCATTAAGAGAGGCAACTGTTAGTGAAAGATTTCAACTACAGACATATGTCCTCATCACACTGGAGCTGTACAAGGGCAACCACAAAACATGTCTCTCCAGCCATGGATCATAAGTTCATAACACACTTGCTCTATAAATTTTTGCACAACTTAATATCTAAATTCAACTATCATGAAAGCTACCCTGCAAGAATTGTGAACATCAGTCTTGTTCTTGATGTCTTCTGTGTCAAACTAGTATCGAGTGTATTGTGCTGTGCATATTACTCAAACTAGATGGTGTCGATTTGCTCTCGATTTGCATTATTACTATTATAATTCTACTATTTCTTTTTTATTTCCCTTCCATCAACTTGACGCCACGCTGTGGTGCTTCATGAAAACATGCTTCCAGTTTGTACTTTCTTCTCTTTGTTGTGTGGTTTTCTAGCTTGTCTTATTCTTTATCTTTATTCCCTTATTGTTTTGCTGCATAATAAGCCGGCTCACACTCTAAGCAAATTTATTTAAAGATATACCAGATTCCTGGTTTGGAGAAAACTATATCAGCAAAAGGAATAATTTAGCTATCCGCTTGGATTATGTCGTCCCATATTCCTTGCAAAAATAATATTGTCTGTAGCTTTTGGATGTATTAAACTGTGGCCAGGCTATTGTGGATCAACAAGAATCATTTGGTGAAAACCAGAATAATTTGTATTGTACTAATTTTGTTTTAGTAAACCTGTCCAATCCAACCAAGTTACTTAACCATTTCAGTTTTCCATACAGCTGTTGACAGTTTTTTCCTTGAAATTTCATGGAAGGCCAAGCCTAGAATATCCTACAAATTTCGTCAAACCATGTCAAAAGTCATAGCTTAGCTTTCGACAACCAAGAGGTCAGCTTATATATACACAGGATGAGAATTGAGAAGAACCCTTACACTAACATTAAGAAAAACCCCCAGCTTTATACACTTTGAACCATGAGTTGTGTACCTGGCTTGTCAACTGTTGAAGTAATGAGAGTAGCAAGAGCAAGCTTCATCCACTTCTCTTCCCGGAGATACGCTGATGACTGCATGCCTGCTCGTGTTTTAGGCAGTGCTCCGCTTGGCCTCTCAGACCAGGAAACCAAAGATGTTGAGCTGGCACACCTTCTTTTAGCTTTTGCTGAAAAGGTTGCAAAGCAGCAATATGGTTGTGCAAGAAAACTACAGAACCTATGCCATTTCCTATCTTCCAGCTGTGGAAATTCAGTTCAAAGAGTTGTTTACTATTTTGCCAAAGCTCTTCAGGAGAAGACTGATAGAGAAACTGGCAGAAACACATCTGAGGGCTCAGAAAGCAGAGATGTACTTGCAATGCATTTCCAAGAAGCAATGGCGAGTTCGACTCCTGCTTTAATGGCATGCTTCCTAGAAGTTCCCTTTTATCAAATAACTGAGTTTGCAGGGATACAAGCAATTGTTGAAAGTGTAGCATCAGCCAAAAAGATTCACTTCATTGACCTTGCAATCAGAACTGGGGGGCACTGCATAGTGTTGATGCAAGCTCTTGCAACTCGATACGAATGCCCGATCGAGCTGCTAAAAGTTACTGCTGTTGGAGTGACATCAAGAGAAAAGATGGAGGACACTGGCAGAAGGTTGGCACAGTTTGCCGAGGCATTGAAATTACCATTTTCCTTCAAAGTAGCCATGGTGAAAGATATCAAAGATGTCAATGAAGACACCTTTGAGTTAGAGGATGGCGAAACAGCTGCAGTTTACTGCCCTCTACTGCTATGCAGCACAATGAGACAACCCAGTTGCTCAGAATCTCTAATAAAAGTACTCAGAAACCTCAACCCCCATCTGATGGTGATCACCGAAATCGAAGCAAATCACAACTCACCAACTTTCACAAACCGTTTCAATGAAGCACTCTTGTACTATAGTGCTTATTTTGAGTGCCTTGATGTCTGCATGGACAGAGGCAGCGCCTACAGGATGGAATTGGAGGAAACATATTTGAGCCTTGAGATAAAAAATATCATTGCTAGCGAAGGCAAAGAGAGGATAATCCGGCGCATGAAAATCGATGCCTGGAGGACTTTGTTTGCAAAAAGTGGAATGGTGGAAGCAGAGCTCAGCTTGTCATCCTTGTACCAAGCAGACCTCGTGGCTAAACAGTTTGCTTGTGGGAGTTGTTGCACATTGGATGCTAATGGGAAAGGCCTTATTGTTGGATGGAAAGGAACACCAATTCTCTCTCTTTCTGTTTGGAAGTTCCATGCAGTCAATGCTAAGACTGCTAAATATCTCATGTAATAGCTAAGCTCCCATAAACAAACGAAAAAAAAGAAAGAGGAGATCAATGTTTTCTAAATTTTGTTTTCCTGACAAGGTATCAAGAGTGCATCCCTTTCCCTTGATGTTAGTGGAGAAATTATAACAAAAGACCATGACATCAGCCAAATTAGTTATAGGGAAAGTGAAAAACATAATCGAGGGATCTGCTGTCCCCAAATTTCATGTCCCCATGTCCCCTATATCATAGCAGTATCATAAAATTATTCTTTTATTTATATTATCAAACTAGGAATTTAGACTACTAAACATGTTAATATTTAGGACAAACTACATAAAATCTCACAATTTATAGGGTCATTTATGAATTCATCTTCGATTTTAGGGGCATTTACCAGTACATACTCAACGTCACGGAAACTCTATAATTTGCCCTTTTCGTTAGCCAAACTAATAGTCAGTTTGTTAAATGCTGACGTGTCAAAAGTAAGACCCTTTTTTTTATGACGTGGACTAAAAATTAATAATAAATTATATTACTCTTTAAATTATTAGTAAATTTAGGTTTTACCCATAAAAAAACTTTCACTTTTGAAAAAAGCCAAAACTTTTTCAAAAAAGACAGAATAACCTCTCAACTTTCAAACCAAAGACATGCAAATATAATGGATTTCTTAGGAAATTAAAAAATAAATAAGGGTAATTTTGTCCATTTTTGCTTCTTTTAAAAATTTTCTCTCTCCTTTGGGTTTTTCCAAAGTCCCCCTAAATTATTTTAAAACCTCTCTCTCTCTCTCTCTCTCTCTCTCTCTCCGCTTCACATTCAGACATCGAGTCTTCGTCTCTTCATCTTTAGAGACGCAGAGGCCTCAAGACAGAAAAATCGCCGAAATCTCAGAAGCGCACAGATACTCCGAAAATGACGACGAATATCAGAATGATGGATGGGGCTTATTTCGTAGGCAGATATGAGATCTTGGCTTGTATCAACTCCACTTTGCATCTCAATCTCAACAAAGTAAGAAAGTGAATCGATCCTCCTTCCAAAAACAAACCAAACAATCATGGAGATCTATTAACACAGAGAAATTGAATAAACATACACAAATATAACAAGACAAAACAGGAAAAAAAAAAAAAAGGAAGAAGGAGACGTACGAGGCGAGAGTGATGACGCCACCAGAGAGCGTGCGATTGTAGAAATCTTCATTGATTTTGGGGTAGGCGTCCAAATTCCGTAGCTTGCTCATCATATTCTCCATTTTTGTTTTTCCTTCTCTGCCCAATTTGTTGTCGCTATCTCAAAGATCTGATTTTTCTTCACGATTTATTACACTAATCCCTTACCTAATGCCTCCGAAACCGAAATTGAATCAATTTCTGAAATTTGATAGAATTGAAACCTAAACACCCCGTCGCAATTCAAACCAAGGAGAGACAGAGACACATATTTTATTGAAGAAAAAAAAAGGTTTGGACAGAGAGAACAAAAAAGAGGTTGGATTCACATGGTGATCCTGTCATTGAATCTGAGTTAGCAAAGGCACCTCTTATCCAGGGAATGCTGGGGGTGTTGTTTGCTTCCACCGACGATGAAATTTTGGAAGTAGTAATATCAGTGTTGGGTATAGGTTCTCACAGAGAGAGAGATTTTTTAAAATAATTTGAACAGTAAAATATTTTTTTATTAATTTTTAGTCCACGTGGAAGTCCACATCATCAAAAAAAGAGTTACATTTTTGACACGTCAGCATTTAACAGATTAACTAACGTTTTGACTAACGGAGGGAGTAAATTGTAGGGTTTCCGTGACGTTGAGTATGTACTAGTAAATGTCTCTAAAATCGGGTATGAACTTATAAATAACCCTATAAATTAGGGAGTTTTATGTAGTTTGTCATAATATTTAGCTAATGCTTGTATTTAGCAAATCTACCAAAAAAAAGAAGAAGCCAAAAGGCATCTAGTGAAGAAAACAATGCTTTGTTAAAACAAGACAACAAGAGATATTTAGTCATATACCTATTCTTAGCACTAATAATATAGATAAATCTTACACCATTTAATTTCTATAAACAAACCCAAAAAAATTCAAAAAATGATAGCTAGCATTATTGAATTTAATTTTGATTATTAAATTACTTTGATGACCTATTGAGTGTTTTGGGTTTTTTATTTATGAGATTTTGGGGTTGGATTTGTTTTAAGAAATCAATAGCAGTTTTATAATTTAAAAGCCTTTTTATTATGTTGTAAATGGATTTTGAGTGTTTTTCTAAAGTTTATTTCATATAGGGATTTTTAATATATAATTTTTGCTCATATATTGGGTATAATAGTGAATCTCCTTTAAAACAATGCAATTACAAAAGCGTGTCACCAAAAAGGCAGTGTGTCTGCCTCTTTGAACCTGAGTTCAATCTCCCTCCTTAAGAATAAGGTATACTAGTGATTTGCTTCCTGAACTTGTACATAACTTTCGATTTACCCCCTATCTTTTTTTTAGAAAATTAACGATTTGAACTTTTTTTTTCGCCAATTTCCCTCTTAGGCCATCTTCAGCCATAAGCTTTATCCCAAATATAGTCCTAAAATAATGCCAAACTCATCTCCAGCCATGGGCTAAACAAAATTTTGGTCAAATTTGGAGGGCCACATTTGGCCCTTTAGCCCTCCAACCAGGCCACATTTAGCTCAGCTTTGGCATAGGCCAAATTTTTTGTGAGTCCCATGCATGTGCTTTTGAAGAAGATAAATTATTAAGTGTGGGCAAGAGCAAGAATTATCTAGTGCAAATCCAATAGCTAACAATAAAAGCGCTGACTTCATCGATATATTTTTACAAGCATTTTTAAATGTTTTCAATTTGTAAAAAAATTATAAAAAATTACTGGTCATAACTGTTGGAGGTCAGACCATTGAAACCCATCCTTTTATTTAAAATAAAAATAAAAATAAATGTGGTCATCTTTTTAAATATTTTCAAGTGTTGTTTAAAACAAATTATAAAAAATTATTGGTCATGGAATATTGTCTCTAAATAGTGGTTTAATTAAATTAAACAATACATAGTTGTGGAATGCATGAATATTGTACCATAGTTTTTCTCAAAATAATAAAATATGAAAGACTCTAAAATATAACCCTGCATGGTTGGAGATTCTTTAAAAAATTAATATTTTGGAGGGCTAAATATTTAGTCTTGGACTACATTTAGCCGTATAACTGGAGATAGCCTTACTGTCTAAATCATTAACATTTCATCCGATTTTTTGTTAAATCATTAAAAATAAATTTATTTTTTAGAAAAAATTAAAGAGAAAGATAATAACAACCAAAAAAAAAAAAAAAAAAAAAATCTATCCCCACCCACAGACCCCCCTCTATCTTCCCCGCTACTCAATCCCCATTCCTTCTTCTCTCTCCCTCCTTCGACAACAACCAAACCTACCCTTCCTCCTCTCTCTCTCTCTCTCTCTCCTTTTTCCCTTCTTTCTCCGACAACAAAAATATCTTTATCTCCACCCTATTACTCTTATGCCTCAATATTTTTGAACGGTGGAAGTTGAAACCCTCATTGCGTACAGCAAAAACAATCATAAAGCAAAATAAATAAAAATGGGATTTGTGTATCAGATATCTGTTGTATTTTTTGTTCCTTGAGCTTAGCTGAGAGAGAAGACGGAGGGGAAGAATGAAATCTTGGAGGTGGGACATAGATCTTAGGAGTTTTATGGGGGTGGTTGAAATCTGGGAGTTGACGACAGCCCCTAGTTGAATTCCTTCCTAAGCTTGTCAAGCTTTTCTGTCAAAGGCAACAATGGAGGTTCATTAGAGGATTTGTGGGAGAATGAGAGAGTGGGCTGGAGAGGGGTGGATCTGTGGGGGTTAAGGGGAGAGAGAGAGAGAGAGAGAGAGAGAGAGAGGTGGCCCTTTCTCTATCATTATTATTTCAAATTTCAAATTATTTTATTTTATTTTAATATAGAAATGACCAATTTGTCTTTATATTTAACGGCAAATTGGATAAAATGTTAAGAATTTAGACGACAGGGGAGAAATTAGAGGGAAAAAAAAGTTTATATTCTTAATCTACATATATAAAGCAAAAGGTAGAGAATGGTGAAACATTCAAAATACCAAAAAATATCCTTGGTTAATGCAAACATTAAGAACTAAACTTATTAATTAAATGAGGATAATATGATAAATTCACACTTTTTATAAAAAATTAAAATTAAATACAAAATAATGGATCCTATTTTTATGGAACACTTTTTAATTCTAAAAAAATTTTAAATTTTTTTTTAAAAAATGCCTTTCGCAAGCACGGAAGCGCGTGCAGAGAAGCTAGTTTTTTATAAAAAAAGAAGATATGAGGTAAATCGAAAATTAGGTACAAATTTAAGGGACAAATTACTAATATACCCTTTAGAATATTAATTTGTCAAAAAGAGAGAAAACCAAAAATAACCAGGACAAATAAAAAAAGAATTAGAAAGAAATATACAAAGTAGGGGTGGGCACGGTTCGGTTTGGGCCGGTTTTTGCCTAAAATTAGAACCGATCCGGTACTATTCATCCGGTTTGGTTCGGTTCGGTTTTAATAAAAAAAATTTCAAAAACTGTCCGGTTCGGTTTGAACCGGTTTCGGTCCGGTTCCGGTTCCGGTTCGGTTTTGAACCGGATTATAAAAATTATTTTTTTAAATTGTTTTTTAATACAATTCTCAACTGAAATATTATTTTTTTACTTGAAAATTAACAAATTACTCAATTTCATATAAAAAATAAATATTAAAGTAAGAAAAGAGAGATATTTTGACATTGAACTTGGATAAATATTAGGTTTTTTTTAGTGAAATTAAAAATATAGCATTAAATATAAATATATATTGAAATTATATATTTTTTTAGTTTCACCGGTTCGGTTCGGCCCGGTTCGGTTTTTGAAGACATGGAACCGGATTCGAAACCGGTCCAAACCGGTCCGGTTCGATTTTTGACTTTTTGGTCAACTCGGTTTTTTTCCGGTTTGGTTCGGTACGGTTCGGCTCGAATTTCCGGTTCGCCGGTTTGAGTGCCCACCCCTAATACAAAGGGCAGAAATTACACATTGGATCTTTACTGGCGGGCCCATTATCAACAATGGTGGGCCATTGTCCAATGCTCCTTTAATAAGACACGCGTAGCGGTTCTTTTGCTGCATGGCTACCACGTGTTGGGCAGACGAAGATTGCCCATTGGGCCTGTCCTCTCCAACACAAAAGCCCTTCACCATCTCTCTCCCTCTCACCCGAACAAACTCACTGGAACAGTCAAACACAGAGAGCACAAGGAAAGGAAAGGAAGAGAGAACGAAGCCGCAGAAAATGGATGGGAAGTCGAAGCCTGGGTTGCCGCACGGTGGGATGACCGACACGTGGGTGAAGAAGCACCGTCTGATCTACATTGGAGCCACCCGACACCCTTTTATCCTCAGCATTCGTGACGGCACCGTCGATCTTCCAGCCTTCAAACGATGGCTGGTAAGTAAGCCGCACGCAATAAACGTGGTTAATTTAATTACTTCGAAACGGTGTCGTTTCATTTTCCAATTTCTCCGAACAGCGTTTAGAAATTGCAATTTGTTTATTATTTTATTTTGTTTTTGTAATTTAATTTTAAAATGTTTGGTGTGGCTGTAGGGGCAAGACTACATATTTGTTAGGGCGTTTGTGCCTTTCGTAGCGAGTGTGCTGATAAGGGCTTATAAGAAAGGTGATGAGAGTAGTGGTGATATGGAAGTGATATTGAGTGGTTTGGGTTCTCTGAATGATGAGATTGCATGGTTCAAGCAAGAGGCTTCCAAATGGGGTGTTGACCTCTCTCAAGTTGCCCCTGAAAAACCAACCCAACATTACTGCAGGTAATTAACTACCATCTTCTTTTAATTAAACTCGAAATTACTTGCTCAGCATTTAGCACTCAGTCATTAATTAGTAATGTGTGTTATGTCGGTCCAACTATGCCGCCCCTTTACACTCAAGTTCGAATACCCCTCTCTCTAAATTAATCTAATTTAAGGTAGTTTAGATTATCGTTTGTATTCAAAAACTATGTTGGGTTTAGGCCATGGTGAGTATTTATATGTACCAAGTAGTCCTCCTTCCTTGGTCCATTATGGCATGCAAGATTTTCTCAATTTTGTTTTCTCCAATTTTATTTTCTATAAGTTTGTTCACCAAATGATGTGACATGTGACAGGGGAATGAAGTTTAGAGTGGGCTAGGACGGAACAAACAAATGATACATGGTTGGGATTGAAAATTTTGGATATTTTTTATGTCAGTATTAGTACTAATTGGAGTGGTGTTTTTACAGATTTCTAGAGGAATTAATGAGGCCAGAGGTTGATTATACTGTGGCCATGGCAGCCTTTTGGGCCATTGAAGCTGTGTACCAAGAGAGCTTTGCCCATTGTCTGGAAGAGGGGTCCAAAGCCCCACCAGAGCTAAAAGAGGCTTGTCAGAGATGGGGCAATGATGGGTTTGGTCACTACTGCTCTTCTCTCCGAAACATAGCTGACCGTCTGTTGGAGAAGGCGGCTTCAGGCAGCGTGCCTCTGGTGAAGGTTTCAGAAGATGTGGTGAGCAAAGCTGAAGTAACATTCCTGCGTGTGCTTGAATATGAGGTTGATTTCTGGAACATGAGCTGTGGAACAGCTGGACACTCTGCTCCAAAACCCTAAGCGTGGAAGCAGGTGATCAGCTTGCTTTGGTTTGTTTACTTTAATGTTCTGAGACTGAGAGCAGTAAAAATTAGGCTACAGTTGCACGAAGTAAACAACTCTTACCTGTGTTTGTGTAAATTAACTACGCTATAAAAAGTCACTGTTTGAGATCTATATATAGCTTTTAAATCCCATTTTAAGTCAAACATATCTAGTGCCAAAGCTTTTGTAAGGTTGGAGCAAGTCTCTCTATCGAGCGGTCCGAAAATAGACAAATCTCTCCTTGTATTTTCCTTGGTTGTAAAGGTCCCCTTTGTCACAGGTAAACGAACAGAAGAAACTAAAAGGGAAAGTTCCAAGCAGGAAGCAAATGTCAAATGACAACATACATTCCTCCATGCTACCTCCTTCATCACTGATGGTATATATACATAAAGTGATGCCATGAATATAATGCCAGAAACAGCAGATTCGATTAATTATTCTATTTACTTTTAAAGCCTCTCATAAAACAAAAAGCCAGCAGAAAAAAAAAGGAACCCTCCCATCAGTTGTACGCATGCTTTGTGCCAGTATTGCATTACACCAACTGCTTTACTAGTAGTCCTGCTGTATTTCCTTATGCAGGTATTAATCCTCCTGCACCAGTTCCCAGTCGATGTCTTAACACTTACCCTCATCATGCAGCAGCTTCTGTTCCTGGCCGTCCATTATATGGATTTCATGATCAATATCATACTCCATCTCCTGCACTCTATAGTTATCTATCAAGGCATGCTCCTGCTGTCTATAACTGAACAATGTCACAGCGCCCTCCTGAACATGATGCTGTGCCTAAAACGAAGCTCAAGAAGAAAAGCAGGCCTTATGAC
Source organism: Prunus persica (assembly GCF_000346465.2). Classification (NCBI taxonomy): domain Eukaryota; kingdom Viridiplantae; phylum Streptophyta; class Magnoliopsida; order Rosales; family Rosaceae; genus Prunus; species Prunus persica. The sequence goes on from NC_034009.1 coordinate 9,335,530, forward strand.
ATTCACAAGCTATCTTATAAAGTGGCGGCAATGGAGTTAGCTGAAACAAAGGGGATCGTAATGGAGCTTTCAACATTGGTATCAATTATTGTACTTGTCAAGACTTGAGGCCTAGTACTGTTGAGAGGAAGAAGCATGGAAAGTTAATTGGCAACAAGTATGGCACTCATCGTCGACGTGGGTCGAAAGCTGGGGAGAAGAAGGTCAAGGCCTTGAAGGGCATTAGTCTGTACAAGTAGAGGGGTTAGGCCTAGAGTTAGTATAGAAGGAATTGGTTTGTTTTAAATTAGTTTATTATATATATGCTTAGCTTAAGTAAAACATATATGTTATTTTGGGTTTCAGTTGAAAGATCTATCAAGTAATAATTTGAACAGTTGACGTCTTGGCCTGCTTCATCTCCGATATAAACTTCCCTAACGCATCGGGGTTTGTCAAATTCTATATACCAAATGATACGAAAGTCTAGCATTATTGGAGACGAATTGTGTGGAGAAACTCACTTGGGATATCCTTCCAGAGCGTGGTTTCTGGCACTTTGTTCAATTAAAGCAGACCGGACAACAAGAGATCTCTAAGCCTCAAACCTATACTTAACCAAATTCAAGAGCTCAGTTGAAAGCCTTCCTAAAAACCAGATATTAAAAATAAAAATAAAAATAAAAAACTTTCAGGACACCTAGGATTTCCGTAGATTGTATATATAAATTTAAGCTAAAGGACTCCCAAGTTACGTACCAAGATATGCATCCGAGGTGAGAATGCTAACTAGTTATAAAGCCATGGCTTGGAATGACCACTTGTAGGCTTTAGAACTAGGGATCAAGGTCCTCATGCAATATTGGGTGACAAAAGTTCTGCTGCCCCTGCTCTCTACACTAGGGGAGCAAGTTGGATTGGAAAATCTGATTCCAACCGATTTCGTTTTGAAAATTTCCGATTTTGGCAAGTTCAAATGAATTCTGACATTCGAAAGTTCGAAATCTAAAATTCCCAATAAAAATTGGATTGGAATGAATCTAGAGATTCCGAAATATATTGGGGTTTCAAGCTTAGATTACACATAATTACTAATTTCATGTTGAACTAAATATAATTTGATGACCCAATAGACATAGACAAATTATTTTATAAAGGATAACAACATCTAAGTACTGGCATATAATAGTTTTCCAAGCTTACGGTATGATTTTCAATTTTGAGTCAATTTTAATCTTTCAAATAGTTGGGCATGTTTAGAATTTTGAACTAGTTTCCGAAATTGTCCAAAAAAATTCCGAGTTTTCTGAATTAGAATGGATATTGAAAATTTTAAACTTTTTGGAATGGAATTGGGATAGAATTTTCATTCCAAATTTTTTCAAATTGGAATTGAAATGCCCTGATTCCGATCCGATCCGTCTGAAAATCAATCCTAATAACTACCTATGCATCAACCCAAAAGAAAAAAGAAAAAAAAAAAAAGCCTACCCATGCAATATATATTTCATGTTGGGCCTGAAATGAAGTCCAAGAAAAGTAAGCCTGGATCATGAAATTAGTCTTTTTTGGGTGAACTGAAATTTCATTCGTTTAAAGTAGAGAGTCGATAAGAAAAGTGACAGAGAGGTCAAATACGTTAGTAGTGTTCACAAGTAGCAGGTAACGGAGGTCCCTCCCAGCCCTTTTTTCTCATGTTCAGATGATGAAGGTTTATTTCATAACAAATGCTAGTCACATTTGCATACCACTTTGTGAATACATTGCTCTTATTTTATTAAGTCTCTTTAGAAAAAAGAGAAATTCCTACTTCGTCGTTTATGTTGACGGGCTAAAAAACAGGTTTTCCACACGAGAGTGAATTTTGTATTTTTTGGATTATCAAAAGAAGACTAAACCCTCAGACCCAGAAAAGATGGCTAAAGAAAGAAGACCACCAAAACCACCCCACCGAACCTCCCATCCCTATCGGCGACTGTACCCACACACACTCTCTCTCTCTCTTAGCATTATTAAAGAATAATTGTGTAGAGGAGAAACACCGGGTTCCTTCCAAAACCCTACCACGACGTGGTTTCGTCCTCCCCAATGCTTTTTAACTCTTTTCTTCATCACTCCATAAAATATATACGTAAAGAAGACTTAAAAGTCCCGGAGACGACTTCTCCCCAATGCTTTTTAACTCTTTTCTTCATCACTCTATAAAATATATACGTAAAGAAGACTTAAAAGTCCCGGAGACGACTTCACACTTGCTACGAATTTAATATCAAAAGCCTAAAACACAAAATTGGGTTGCGTTTTCCCTACGTTGTGTATAAAATATAGACCTCAGCAGATATCAACTTGAGTTGCCAAGCCATTGACCCAATCGAGGTGGAAAAAAATGTCTACAGGCCACCTTGTTCTCAAGGGAGCTCCCAGTACAACTGGTCATCCCAAGCAACCAGTTTCTGAAGATACTTCTGATTCTAAAGTAACCGTCGACCACCAAAACAGCAGCAGCAGCTCCAATTTCCCAGAAATAATGAGCTCCAAAAATCATGCCGCTCTCAAGCCCAAGAAAGAGAAACGTAATAAGACAAAAAAGAAGAAGATCAGAAGCGGCAATGTCTTCAGCATTGTTGGCAACAAAATTGAGGGCAACAAATCTGACCGGGTTGGAATTTTCGGCTTCGGCAACACCCACGTCCACAAACAAGTCGACACCAGTAGTGGAGAAACTGACTCGGTCCCCAGTGAAGAAGAAGAGCGATGATCACTCAATGAGGTTTGTAGCTAGCTAGCTAGGGCCTCTTTTTCACTATGTAAACAATGGTGCTGCAGTTTGCGAAATTATCACCTTTCGTCACTAATGTTTTTTGTGTGACACTAATGATCTTTAAAGTTACCCCCCACACATCAAAATGGTCCATATTGTTAGTTTTTGTCAAATTTTCTGTTCAATTGCTGACGTGGCACATGTGTGGAGTTCATACATACGATGAAATGAAGTCACATGACTTCAAAATAATATAATATATTTTTAATATTTTTAATCTTAAGGTTCAATGATTAAAATATTAGAGTGTACTCAGTTAATTTTAGGATTCGTTTATCAACATTCTTTCAAAAATAAGGGTGATTTTGAAAACTAGATTTCACTTTTTTAAAAACTAAAAACGAAATCTGTTACCAAACATATTTTTATTTTTCAATTTTCAAAAAGTGAAAATAAAAACTGAAAACTGAAAATGAAATGGGTATCAAACAGCCCCTAAATTTATTTATTTATTTATTTATATATTTTTCTATATGCATATTTAGCTCGAGTAAAAAATATATATGTTATTATGAACAATCAAATTGTCTATTATCTCTTCAGATAAGAGGCAAACTGAAAAATATTTAACTTTACAATTAAAGAGTACATTTTAGTGTGTTTTGGAAATACCGTGTTCGCAATTACATGTTTTTAAAAGTTGTTAAATTTGTCTTATTATGTTAGGTTAAAGTTGTAAACCACTACGCGGAAATGTACCCCTCCCTTAGATACATGGGGCAGCAATATACTTAGGGCATATCAGTAATGTATATGGAAGGAAAATGAATGATTTCTATTTCTGACTTCTCCCACATTTACTTGTAATTAGGAATGAAAAAATGGGTGAATCCCACCTCAAAATCCATAATCACATCCCCTCAAAATTAAGAATCACATTAACTAAGAAGGGATAGTTGATCCGATTCTCATTCATTTTTTCCTTACTTCTTTCTAGAAACACTCTTACCACTTTAAAATAATTCTAAAACAACCCAAATCCTAGAAAAATGATTTGGTTTCTCTCAAAAGAACTAGACATTATTTGAATGCAAATTCATCCAATACCTTGCAACTAAAATTGTAGAACAAATCTGGCGGCAATCGTAAAACATGAAGTCAATGTCGTGACAAAGCCTCACATCCCAACCCGAGTTCAACGCCTATGTCAGAGTCATACCCCTCCATTCAAATATAATAAAATGCATGTGCTTACTCAATCTAGATAGAGGAGTGGAAACTCAACTTTTTTTTATGTATTAGAGTAATGTTTCATGTGTTGGGCCTAACTGTTATACGTATTTTTACATTATTTAATATGTGTTGTCCTTATATTAAGCTTGAAAGTTCGCCGCATGTACGGGAGTATGTTAAGAGTGTTTCTCCCACATTGAAAAGTTAAGGGACTTAGCTTAAATTTATAAGGAGTTGAACTATTCTCCCCATTGTTAATTGGTTTTAGAATGGATCTTAACTTCCTTCAAGAGGTACTTGGGGGAAACAAAAGGAACAAAATTATGTGCTTTCTCATCTCATCATTGTTTCAGAATTCTTAGAGAAAAATTGAAAATCAGGGAGAGAGAGAGAGAGGACCAATTTGCGAGACTAAGAGATCTGGGTCAGAATAAACAAAAGGATAAAAATGTCATTACAATACAAATTAAACAGGCTCTAAAGCCCTTAAGAAGGCCCATTAACCTCAAGCTAAATGAGTAAACCCAAAACATAACTAGCTAATTGACTATATCCTTATTATTTTGCATTATATTATGTGTTACCAAATTTTTCTTATTATATACTAGTTTTTTCATCACTCTAGTGACGGAGTTATGCTTAAACCTGCAAGGGCCTTGGCCCTCCCAAAATAGTGTTTGCGGCCTCTCCCCCTCCCCCACCCTCTAAGAAATAAAGAGAGAGCGATTTACGTTTCTCACTCTGGTTAAAAGGCTAATTCTTTAGCAAAATGGCTAAGTTACTCTTAAATCTCACCAACATAATTAATAAATTTTTTTAAAAGAAACAGCCGTCGTCGACGTGAGTCGAAAGCTGGGGAGAAGAAGTCAAGGTCTTGAAGGGCATTAGTCTGTACAAGTAGAATTAGGCCTAGAGTCTGTATAGAAGGAATTGGTTTTTTTAAAATTAGTTTATTATATATATGCTTAGCTTAAGTAAAAGATATATGTTATTTTGGGGTTCAGTTGAAAGATCTATCAAGTAATACTATTTGAAGGGTTTAGAAATCAAAGAGAAGCAAGTATAATTTGAACAGTTGACCTCTTGTAGGCTTTAAAACTAGGGATCAAGGTCCCCATGCAATATTGGGTGCCAAAAGTTCTGCTGCCCCTGCTCTTTATACTAGGGGAGCAAGTTGGATTGGAAAAGATTCCAACTGATTATGTTCTGAAAATTTTCGATATTGACAAGCTCAAATGAATTCGGACATTTAAAAAGTACTGAAAATTCTGATAAAAATTGGATTGGAATGAATCTAGTTTTGAAAATTTTCAAAAATATATTGGAGTTTCAAGTATAGATTACACACAATTACTAATTTCATGTTGAACTAAATATAATTTGATGACTAAATGGACATAGACAAGTTATTTTATAAAGAATATCAACATCTTAGTACTAGCATATAATAGTTTTCCATGCTTACAATGTGATTTTCAATTTTGAGTCTTTTTTTTTTTTGGGATCAAATGGAAACTTTATTAGATAAATTTCAATGGTACAATCAAAGACATCAATAAAACATCTAAAATACCAATCCCAAGATGACAAAAAACTAACAAGTTAAAAGCAAAACTAACGCGGACAAAAGCCGCACTAAAACTACTAGCCCACATCAACAAAATTAACCATAAGCCCAAACAAAGTCCACAAAGCCAACATAACCTTAAAGCAACCCATGAACTTAGATGAACCCTATCACCACCACCTGAAGAAGCACCGCCGACCCGCATGCATAACAGATCTTTGGAAAATATGATTTCCATCTACCTGCGCATAAGAGCGAACAAATAAACGAAAACAACGACTTTGCCAAAGAACAATTGGGTGATTTACAGCAACCTTCGTCAAAGACGATGTATAATCAAATTTAGAGAACATGAGCGGCATTAGAGAGCGGATTTTGGAAGTTGGATTTGATTGAGAACATAGACTAAAAGGGGTGATTGGGAACTTCAATCTAACCATGGCTCAGAAAAAACCACCATGTGTAGTGATCCTAGAAAGTAGCTAGATGTGTAGCTGAGATCCAATATGATGTGTGTGGATCCAGTTAAGGCTAACGGTTATGAAGTGCACACTTTGTGTGCTCATTCCATTAAGAGAAATATATTCCTCTATGCAATTTCAGCAAGAGAGTAGAAGAATTCATCATTCTGTATTCTTCTTTCTTCCATTCATCTATTTCAATATTCCATAACCCAGATAAAATACAAAACACTAACAATGGGCTGGGTAAAGATTGATTTGCTTTGTTATATTGTTCTCAAAATATACTGGGGAGATTATATTTTTCTATTCAAGTTTGAACACTATGTAGCAAGTGACATGTATATGTCATGTCAATTAAAGAATGAATATTGGATGTTGATTGTGTGCATGATCACTTCACATCATGTGGTAATGTGGTACAAAAATATGGATAACCCAGCATTACTCGTTAACGTCTTGACTTGGATACCAACCAACTCAAGCAAATGCATTATTTCTCGGTTTGTCCTACCAAACTCCCTGTTGGAGCAAGATTTATTTCAAGAAGAAATACCTCCACAGGTTCTTGACTGAAATCCGCATGCTTCCTTGGTTGAAAGAGAACTACGGATTACGTTCCTGAGGTCGAACGGTGGAAATGGAGTGAGTACCCGCAAATGTCACTCCGACGCTCAAGTCAGTGTTTGTGCAGCGTACTCTTAGTGTTCAATTGAATTTCTTGTACTTTTGCTAGAGGTCTACCCGGGTTTTTATAGCGCTTCGAGTTCTTGGGTTTATCCCCACTTCCCTAGCTTTGTGCATCCTGTCCTTCACCTCATGGTAATGGGATCATATGGGCGATTTGTGTCTCCCTCGCTCCGCACTTCTCTAGTGGGAGGGAAGTTTGATCATCCCACGTCTTTTAGTTGTGACATATGGGTTAAGCCTAGATACGTGATATTTGGTCCCCACAGACCCAAAAATATGATTCCTATTGGCCCATCACCAACCCATGCATGTTGCTTTCACACCTTGCATGTGAAATATCCAAATATGAATTTTCATGCAAGTTGCTAACTTTTCAAGTTTCAACTGTGGACTGTTATCCCCACGTGGAGTATCCAAGTGTGGACAGCCAATCCCATCCGTAAGTGGACCATTTTCTTTATTTTGGGTTTCTACACCTCTGCCAATTTGGTAGGCCCATGCACATTTTCCTCTTTGCTAACCGACCCCAGTTAGGGTGCGCTTGGCTTTAAGCTTTTGTCAATCCGGTGGGCCCCATGATCCTTGCTTTCTCTTTGCTTGGTTATGAGCTTTTGCCAATCTGGTAGGCCTCATGCTCCTTGCTTTCTCTTTCTTAGCCGATCCCAAATGGATTGGGGTACGCCTGGTTTTAAGCTTTTGCCGATCCGGTGATTCCCATGCCTCTTGGTTTCTCTTTGCTAGCTAATCCCAACCCCAGTTGGGGTGCGCTTGGTTTTGAGCTTTTGCCAATCCAGTGGGTCTCATGCCTCTTGGTTTCTCTTTGCTAGCCAATCCCAACCCCAGTTGGGGTGCGCTTGGTTTGAGCTTTTGCCAATCCGGTAGGCCCCATACTCCTTGCTTTATCTTTCCTAGCCGATCCCAAATGGATTGGGGTTTGCCTGGTTTTAAGCTTTTACCGATCCGGTAGGTCCCATGCCTCTTGGTTTCTCTTTGCTAGCCGATCCCAACCCCAGTTGGGGTGCGCTTGGTTTTGAGCTTTTGCCAATTCGGTGGGTCCCATGCCTCTTGGTTTCTCTTTGCTAGCCAATCCCAACCCCAGTTGGGGTGCGCTTGGTTTTGAGCTTTTACCAATCTAATGGGCCTCGTGCTCCTTGCTTTCTCTTTGCTAGCCGATCCCAAATGGATTCCAATACCCTAGAGTTGTCCTTCCATACCCGTGCGCCTTCGGTTCCTCAACTGATCTAAGGTGTCCATGACCCTTTTTTTTTTCCTTGCACTTGAGCCGTCCATATGGGCCCCAATACCCCTTAGCTGTCCTTCCGGACCCGTGCGCCTTCGGTTTCTCAGCCAATCAAAGGTGTTCACGATCTTTTTTTTTCCTTCTTCCCCTTTCTTCCTTTTTCCTTGCGCTTGAGCTATCCATGTGGGCCCCAATACCCTTTAGCGGTCCTTCCGGACCAGTGCGCCTTCGGTCTCTCAACTGATCCAAGGTGTTCACGACCTTATTTTATTTTTTTTTCTTTTTTTCTTTTTTCTTTTTCCTTTTTTTCCTTGCACTTGAGTCGTCCATGCGGGCCTCAATACCCCTTAGATATCCTTCCGGACTCATGCGCCTTCAGTTTCTCAACCAATCCAAAGTGTTCACGACCTTTTTCTTTTTCTTTTTTTTTTCCTTCTTCCCATTTGTTCCTTTTTCCTTGCGCTTGAGCTGTCCATGCGGGCCCCAATACCCCTTAGCTGTCCTTCCGGACCCATCCGCCTTTGATCTCTCAACCGATCTAAGGTGTTCACGACCTTTTTTTTTTTTTTTTCCTTTTTCCTTTTTTTTTTTGGCACTTAAGCCTCCCATGTAGGCCCCAATACCCCTTAGCTGTCCTTCCGGACCCATGTGCTTTCGGTTTCTCAACCGATCCAAGGTGTTCACGACCTCTTTTTTTTTGTTTTTTCCTTCTTCCCCATTCTTCCTTTTTCCTTGCGCTTGAGCTGTCCATGCGAGCCCAATACCCCTTAGCTGTCCTTCCGGACCCATGCGCCTTCGGTCTCTCAACCGATCCAAGGTGTTCACAACTTTTTTTTTTTCCTTTTTCCTTTTTTGTTCTTGCACTTGAGCTGTCCATGCGGGCCCCAATACCCCTTAGCTGTCCTTCCGGACCCCGTGCGCCTTCGGTTTCTTAACCGATTTAAGGTGTTCACGACCTTTTTTTTTTCCTTCTTCTCCTTTCTTCCTTTTTCCTTGCACTTGAGCTGTCCATGCGGGCCCTAATATCGCTTAGCTGTCCTTCCGAACCCGTACGCCTTCGGTCTCTTAACCAATCCAAGGTATTCACGACTTTTTTTTTTCTTTTTCTTCTTCTTTTCCTTTTTTTTTTCTATATACCAAATGAAATGAAAGTCTAGCATTATTGATACTAGACTTTATGGTGGATGTGGAAATTCAATACTTGACAAATTACAAAAGCTAGATGAAAGCCTTCCCACCAACGTATATAGGAGACTAAATTTAAAAAAATTGCAAGGAAACCGAAGTCATACTTGTTACGCAATCAAGTTTACTTGTAATACATGGGATTTCCGAAGTCTAAATTAAGACCTGGATTGGCGGGACTAGAACTTCACTAAGAGGTGGTCCTATTTTAGTCTTCCTAAAATCAAGGTCGTAATTAAGTCCAGCCCAAATTAAGATCCAAAAACATGCGAGAAACGAGCACTCTTCATTTTCAACCACCAAATCTTCTTTCTATTCACTTCTTCAAGACATTCTATCTCTTGTCGGCAACACTACTACATTTTACACTTTGTGCGACTAAGAGAATTTCGTCGCGCAAAATACATTGTAGTTGCACAAATTTCAGCGCGACCGAAACTTTGTCGAGCAGAATCCGTCGCACAAAGATTGTGAAGAAAGACTTTGCACGACCAAGTTTTTTCATTGGTCGCGCAAAGTCACTTTGTGCGATGAAAAAATATTGGTTGCGCAAAGTTTTGCGGGACGAAAAACATTGGTCGCGCAAAGGTTTGCGCCACGAAACACATTGGTTGCGCGAAGGTTTGCGCAACGAAACACATTGATCGCGCAAAGTTTTGCGCAACAAAAACATTGGTCGCGCAAAGTCTTAAAAAAATTATAAAAATAAAAAATTCCCGCTTCCCATTTTTGGTACCCGCCCAAATTTGTAGAGTTTTGCGCAACGAATACTAACGTCGCGCAAATATTTGTGAGACGAAATATTTTTTGTGTTTTAAATTTTTTTAATTAAAATAAACTAATTTAATAGTTTGCGCAACAAAATATTTTGTCGCGCCAGGTTTTTGACTTTTTGTTTTAATATTTCTTTAATATTAATTTAATTATATTAATTTATTCAAATTTTTACTTTTTAAATTTAATTTAATTGTATGATTTTTTTAAATTACTTTTATTTAAATTGACATATTCAAAATAAAATTATATATGAAAAATAGTGATCAAATTATCCAATAAATAAATAAATATATATATATAATATTCAAAATGTACACATAAATGAACACAGTATAATAATAAAATCCTAATACAAGCATATTGTGGTGGTAGTGGCGGAGGATATGTTTTGATAGCTTCCTAATCCTCAACTTTAGCCGTCAAAGTCTCAATGATTCCCTACAAAAAAATAAATATGGTCAAATAACAAAAAAATAATAATAATAAAAAAGAAGAAGGCATAATCTCCCCTAAAATTGTTATACCACAAATCCAACCCAAACTTTAGTCCCTCCCTTTTACTCAACCCCAAACCCCATACAAACTCAAAACTAACTCAAAAAACACATATTAATGAAAAAATTTTAAAATTTAGAGAGAATATACCTTTTGGCAAGATTGAGAGTGAGTGAGAATGAGAGGGAGAAGTCGGTGTGAGAGAATTAGAGAAGATAGTGATAGAGAGATGAGAGAGTGAGTGAGAGTGAGAGATACTGAAAAGAGAGATGAGAGAGTGAGTGAGAGTGAGAGATAATGAAGAGAAAAATGAGAGATTAAGTGAGAGGAGTGAGTGTGAGAGAAAGGGTGGGATTTGGGGAGAGGGAAAGAGAGAGGAGAGGTAAGAGTAGAGAAAGACATTGAGAAAATGGTGGAGGAGTTATTTCGGTTTTAAAAACCGTATCACTTTACGCGACGAAAAATATTGTTGGTCGCGCAAATTTTTGCGCGACGAAAAATATTGGAATATTGGTCGTGCAAAGTTTTGGGCGACGAGACATATTTGTCGAGCAAAAGTTTTACGTGACGAATATAGGAATATAGGTCGTGCAAAGTCTAAAAAAAATTATTAAAAAAAGAAAAAAATTCTAGCATCCCATTTTTGGTACCCCCAAAAATTTTACATTTTTGCACAACGAAAAATACATATTGGTCACGCAAAGTCTAAAAAAATTATATAAAAAAATTCCCGCGTCCCATTTTTGGTACCCGCTCAAATTTTTGCGCGACGAAAAATATACATTGGTCGCGCAAAGTCTAAAAATATATATATATTTTAAATCCCGCATCCCATTTTTGGTACCCACCCAAATTTTTAGAGTTTTGTGCGACGAACTGCTGGTCGTGCAAACTTTTGAGAGACGAAAAATTGGTTCGTACCACAATATTTATAAAAATAATTGTTATGAATAATAAAAAATAAAAATAATTTTATTGTATGATTTAAAATATAAATAAGGTTAAAGCTACTTAAAATATATATATATATACTATTCAATTTCTTAAATGTTATACGTACAAAATAAATAAATTTAAAGCTACTTAATAAATAAATAAATATATATATACACATACCATTCAACGATCCAACCGTCAGACTTGTTTGTATATACTTCAAGATCGTATACCCCAAAAATCACAAAAAACAAACATTCAGAGATCTAGTAACGGGACAAAACTGTTCGATGGTTATAAATGAAAAATCACGATTCGACGGTTATTTTAACTCCGATTTGGATGATTTTTTTACAGCTACACTCCTTGACCCTGTATGAATACAATGACTGAATTTGATCTTCAATTTAAAATATTTACACTAGTGGATACCAAAAAATCTTATGTTATATTTAACGAAAGTATAAATAAATTCTTAATTGTTAGTGAATAAATTGTTTTGAAGGCATACGCATTCTACGAAACTAGTTTCAACGATTCAACCGTCAAACTTGTTTGTTTATACTTCGAGATCATATACGCCAAAAATTGGAAAAAATAAACATTTAGAGATCAAGTAAAGGGACAAAACTTTTCGACGGTTATAAATGAAAGATCATGATTTAACGGTTATTTGAACTCCGATTTTGATGATGTTTTACAGCTATACTCCTTGACCCTATATGAATACAATGACTGAATTTGATCTTCAATTTAAAATATTTACACTAGTGGATACCCCAAAATCTTATGTTATATTTAACGAAAGTATAAATAAACTCTTAATTGTTAGTGAATATATTGTTTTGATGGCATACGCATTCTACGAAACTAGTTTCAACGATCCAACCGTCAAACTTGTTTGTTTATACTTCGAGATCATATACGCCAAAAATCGGAAAAAATAAACATTCATAGATCAAGTAATGGGACAAAAATTTTCGACGGTTATAATGAAAAATCATGATTTAACAGTTATTTTAACTCCGATTTTGATGATTTTTTACAGCTACACTCCTTGACCCTATATGAATACAATGAACTAATTCGATCGTCATTGAACCAAGTCTTTTTTCATTAAAGAGATTTTAAAAAATAAATTTTTTATTTTATTTATTTTTATTAGGACTTTGTGCGACGAAGTTTATTATTTTGTGGCGCAAAGTCACTTTGAGTGACGATATATTGTTGTCGCGCAAAGTCACTTTGCATGACGAATTATTTTTCGTTGCGCAAAATTTTGTCGCGCAGACTTTGAGTGACGATTTATTCTCGTCGCGCAAAGTCACTTTGCGCGACGAATTGCTTTTCGTCGTACAAAATTTGGTCGAGCAAGACTGTGAGCGATGAAGTTTTGAGTTTTGTTGCGCAAAGTGACTTTGAGCGACGAATAATTTTTCGTCACACAAAATTTAGTCGCGCATGGGGTTTTTTTTATTAGTGCAAGCTACTTGCTTCGAGTGCTATTGGTGGGACTTCTGCTCATTGTAGAAGGTGGGAGAATGGCGATTCAAGTAAAAAAAATCTGCACTTTTGTTGCATCAAGCAAATTGGCTTTTGTGATTTCATCCGTGAAAGTAGTTTTCCGTGATTTTTCTAGGTTTCTTTTTACATCTTCTGGTGTAAGTCATTAAATTTCTATATGAAGAAGTTAGTTTTGTGTTTGTGAGTGTGTTGGAATATGAAGAAGTTAGTTTATAATTTTGTAATTAACAAGTTTGTTTTTCTTATTTTGTTTTTTTTTTATGAAGCATAGAAAACCCATTATCGAGATTTCGTCAATATAGGTAGATGCTACTCTTTATTGCACATTTGTGAGATTTTAAAAATTCCAACAATTTGACATTGGGAGATTCAAGCCCCTTCTACCAAAGAATTGCCACCAGACCTTTCCACCAATAAATTGCCATCAGACCTTTCTACCGATTGAGCTGAAACTTGACTTGTTAAATGCATTCACAACTAACTCTTTAAATTATTTCTTAAAATAAATTTTAGAAAAGAGTTGAAAAAATACAACTTCAACCATGCTCTCTATTCTTAAAACAAGCTCAACTCTAAAACCTCATTAAAAAAAACTCAAAACAATTAATAGGGTATGAAAGTAATTTAATGATCAAACGTAAATTAATTTGTAAATAAATAAATCATAACCATACTGAATAATGGCAAGTGGCGATTTCTTAGTGGAAGTGAGCCCATTATTCTTCTATAAAGGACTGATAAGCTAACAATATGAAGCCAAGGTGAAAATATGTCTACCGGCCACCTATTTCTGAAGCCTTCGATTGGTGATCAGAAGAAGCACGGTTCTTCTGAGGATTCTAAAGCGAGCATCGACCAAGAAAACAGCAACAGCTCGAGAATGAGTGCCACTCTGCAGCCCGAGAATGAGACTAGTAAGCGAAAAACAAACAAGGGCAGAAGAGGCAGTAATGGCTTCAGCATCGTTGGGAATACAATCCCCTTTTTTCTCCACCTCTCTATGCCCTTTTGGCTTCATTTTTGTTGTTGTGGATTTTGGTAAATGAGTTGATCCAATCTGATCTCAGTTGTTCTGGGTAAATGAATTGTATTTAGATCAGACGTTCGATGTAAGTCTCAATCTCTTTGATTGTATTGGTTCCGTAATTTGATGCGTTTTAATTTTTAATGTTGTGTGTATTTTCTTTAAAATAATTATTTATTGAAATTCAAAATTAATTATTTGTTATTTTTATATTTAATTTTAATTTATTAAATAGTGATTGATATTTCTTTTTATAAAAATAATATTGATTTTATTATACCAAAATCCCAAAATTTATCAATATTATATCACATCCACCACACCACCGCATAATTATTCCTGTGACACACGTCGTGCCGCATGCCACACCAACAGACTGCAAGTCATCTTTCCCTATAATTCTTGTTGCATTATATGCTTCTCAAATTTCCATGAACAAACCAACTATATTATATATCTGCGCTTCATGTCCTATGCATTAATCCATGTGCGAACGTGAAGAGATGCCTTGCATTGGAAAATTAATAAATTCATTAAAAACTTATATGGAATTGGATTATTTCTCCCATTACTAATTGATTTTAAATTAGAACATCAACTTCTTTCATAGTATTAGAGTCAGATTCTCGACTTGACAAACCCATAGATTAAGCTAAACCGAATTACGTGACAGTTTTCATCTCAGTATTGATCAAAGAGTTAACAGTACAACACAAAATATAATTAAATTCTTCGAGTGGTGCAGAGGAGAAAATTTTGAAGTTTATGAAAATAGAAATTTGGTAGTGAAATTCTCAATTATTATCTCAATGTCAATAATGTATTATTAGTGCTATTATGATATTTTCACCGGATTCAATTCTCTTTCTATAGATGACAATGAAGCCCACTAGCGGCTCATGGATGGCAAAAATCTCAGCGGAGGTGGATCTCTGTTGGATCCCAATTCTAACGAGAGGAGATTTCGGGACTAAACGGATATTAAGTATGAGGATTCCTGAACTTGAAAAATCCCTGACGTGTATTTGGAGGAGATAGTATTGGCGTTCCCATCCCCGAACCCAACCCAAAAATATATATGTTTATATAAATAAATAAATATAAAATTATAATATTTATGTTTAATCCTAAGTTAACCTTCCTCTCCTAATTCTTCCTAATCTTCTCTAAAATTTCATATTGATATGATTTGGAATAGTCGAGTTGAACTTTATAGTTAATTTAGATGTGTTGAATGATAATTTAATATGAAACTTAATGTTAAAATGTATGATAAATATTTTTTATGCAAAAAAAATAAAAAAAATTCAAGGCGGGTATGGGAGATAGTCTCCTAATAGGAATGGGTACATGAATTCCTCCAAACCTATTAAACTTAAATGGATTAGACTATAAAGACGGAGATGATATTATCATATCCGGTCACTATCCCACCGGTTGCCATCACTCATGAGTCATGATGATTATGTACAAGATTCTGGCAGACTCTTGAGCCCGAGTGGGCCCCCTGCCAATAAAAGCTGAAGACCCGTGATTTACTTTTTTCTCTCCACAAAACCGCCCACGTGATTCACTTATCACCTGCCAAACCAAATATACACGGGGCCTGCTAGCACATAAAATTAATTAAAAAAACCTGATTCTACTCATACAAGATCCAAAGCTGCTGGTGATTCCAACATTTAGTGAGAATATATCTACGGACCAGTTTGAGAACAAAGTGCAATTTCATTTTTTTAAACCTCTGAAAGCCTCCTTGATAAACAAATAAAAAAAATACTTCTGAATGCCCCTTTTTTTTTTTTTGTCTTTCTTTACTAAACACTTTTCTTCGCAAATGAAAGCCTCTTATTTTTTTTTTTTTTTTGGGGAAATCAATAGCTGGTTTTGTTATATAAAAAACTCTAATAACTTTTTTTTTAAATAAAAATTATCTAAACATTTTTTCCCTATAATACATTTTTTAAAAGTAAATTTAAGTTTTAGCCACAAAAAAACTTTCACTTTTAGAAGAAACCAAAACTTTTTCAAAAAAGACAGAAAAACCTCTCAATTTTCAAACAAAAGACATGCAAAAGTAAAGAATTCCTTAAGAAATCTAAAAATAAATAAGGGCAATTTTGTCCATTTTGGCTTCTTTTAAAAAATTTCTTTCTCCTTTGGCATTTTCCAAAGTCTAATGCATTCAAATTCCATACAATTAACAGTCTTCACCATTCATCTTTCCATTGCTCAAATTTCTCATTCAATGTTGTAATTCTATGTTTATTTTTCATTTTTCATTTATATCCATGCAATACAATGTTATTCTTAACCTTGTTCAAATTTTAAATTTTTTTCGTTTAAATGTTCATTATAAAAAATAATAATAATAACATAAACCTAAAGTAACACAAAATAAAGTTAACAAAAAAAATAAAAGCATGTAAACTAAATTACATCATAAAAAATATCTATAGAGCTCCTCATTATGGGAAATATACTAACTATTGGGGATGGCCTAACATATAAGCCAAAAAATTAGAGCCTAAACGAACCCTAAAATTAACTGAGTACACCTGTGATCTAAGTACACCCTAATAGTTAAATCAAAATATAAAATTAATTAAGTTTACCCTATTTAACTACCAAAAATACCCCAATTACATCCTAATACACCATTATAAAAACTTAAAACAGCTTTGTTTGCATATATATATATATATATATATATACTCAAATATGCTTTTTGTATGCATTGGTGTAGAATGATGGAGTCCTGAAGATGAGGAAACTAGAAAAATCTTGTTCTGAAGGCTATTGAAGAATCAGGCATAACAGATGATGAAGCCAAACTCGTTGATACAGTGATCCGCTTGATCACAAGGTTTGCCTATCCAATGTTTATTTAGTACCTTCAATTAAATGGTATCTATTGATCTTGGCTCCACCTTTACATTATTATTTTTAATCATATTACTCGTTTGGTGCCAGATCAATTCAAGCTCCAAATTCAAAGTTGAGAACAATCATATAAGCATGTTCATTTGGTAGCCAAGGATTGAAATATTGTGGGAAGTTGAGTAACTGGGAATCACACTGTAGTGTCGCCTTTAAATTTGCAGCGTTGTTGGCCTTGGTTGGCAGGAACCTCATTCAAATTCAGAATCAAATGCAAATGGTTGGCTGGAACCTTTTTTTGTATGCGGAGTAACAAGTCTAGGACTCATATTTTTTCTTATGTTTGAAAAGTTTTCAGAAGAAACATCATCATTGTCATTAATTCTGCAATTCTATATGAATCAGACAGACATTGTGATGGTTGTCTCATAGTACAAGATCCATTCTTAACTTATCCATCTCTGGATACATTTGTTAATCCAGCTTGGCTTTATGGTTGGTCCATCCCTATTCATTCATTTTTAAAAAAAAATTATTATTGAGGTTAACAAACAAACCCAAAAAAAAAAATCCAATTTGGTTGAATATGTATAGGGTGTACTTTTTATTTTTTTAGAGTAGGGTGTACTTATTAAAATTACATTTGTTTCACAATTCAATATATATTTTTTTGTCATTTTATATTAGAATAAAATAATAATTCAATAAATAGTTTAGTAGTAGGGTGTACTCAATTAATTTTAAAGTTCGTTTAGCAGTACTCAAAAATTAAGGACCCACAATTAAAGTAGAAAGCCTTTGCGTCGGCAATGGAGACTTAAACTAGGTAAGCATTAGGGTTGCCGGCCACTACGCGGAACACTCATCTTGGGCCACTAGAGGGTTGAATTTCCTTTTAACTCCATACCTCCCAATTGGTATTCAATCGTTAATAATAATAACAGGGTATGCACCTTCCAAGTAATTTTCAATCTTAAATAATAATAACAGGGTATTCACCTTCCAGGTAATTTCAAAATTTATTCCCTTTACAGCAAACATAAAAGTAGAGAGAGAGAGAGAGAGAGAGAGAGAGAGAGAGAGAGAGAGAGAGAGAGAGAGAGCTGGTAAAAAGGGTGGAACATGATTAGGGGTGACCCTAATTTTCAAAGGTGATCATCATAGTGCAAGTATAATTATTCTTCATATGCCTTTAAATCTACGGAAATCATGGTCCAGTCAATTATATTCACATGCAATTAATATGTTATGTTACACTCTAAAAGTTCTTTGACAAGTTCTTTTGTTCAATCAAATTAATGAGTTAACACCTTGAGTACAAAATTAGGATGACTAATAATAATTACTAGCGTTGCTGTACTAAGAGCATCTCCAGGAGAATTTCCAAATTTTGGCTAAATTCTAGCTAAAATAGCTAAAAACTGTTATAGCAAACAACTTAAAAGGTGTTTCCTCCAGCAATGTTCTCTATTTTGACTAATTTGAAATATTTTATTATTATTTTCTCTCTCTTTCCTCCTCTTTCTCTTGCAAATCCAATATATTTATTAAAAAAAGTAGAACCCAACCCCACCAACCTCTCAAATGTCTCTATCTCTCTCTCCTCCTAGCCAAATTCTCTCTCCTCCTCTCTACATGTAGAGAGCCAAAAGTTGGTTTTCCAAAATAGAGAGCCAAGAATGGAGTCTACTGGAGGTGGATTTTCATTCTTTTTAGCCAAAGTAGCTAGGGATGAGAGGATAGAGAGTCTGTTGGAGATGCTCTAAGATGTGTGTGGACTGTATAGAGTTCTTGTCTTGTTAAGATTTATTTTTAGCTTTCCTTGACAACTTTGTATTTACAGCTTTTATAAGTAATGAATTATGCTCAGTAATCTTAGGTGGAACCTCAACTTCCTTCATAGTATCAGAGCATGTTAGCCCACGTGTAAAAACTCAACAGCCACACGTGCTCCACATCACCCAATATGTGTAATTCACGTGTTAGGCTTGAAAATTCGACACACGTGCGGGGGCGTGTGAGAATGTGAAGGTAAAGAGTCCCACATTGGAAAGTTAAGAAACCTAGCAAGAGCTTATAAGGAGTTGGGTTACTCCCCCAATTGCCAATTGGTTTTGGAGTGGAACCTCAACTTCCTTCAATGTATCAAGAGCCAGCATCGCTCACGCTCTTTCTTGATCCTCTTGCTTCTGCTCTTCAATTCCTCCTTCGTCAAATTCTGATTCAATTATTCAATTCTTCCATTTGTTCTTCAACTTCTTGATTTACTACTTCTCATGGCGTCATCTTCATCAATCAAGGTTGAAGGACTCTTGGGTATGGTTACGATTTGTCTTGGTGATGATAATTTTCTGAAGTGGAGTTTTCAGATTGAATCTTGGCTCCAAGGCTATGATCTCTTTGTCCATTTTGATGGCTCGCTTGTTCCTCCCCAAAAATGTGCGATTATTGATGAAATTGGGGTTACTTCTGAGGTCACAACTGCTTATAAGGATTAGTTGTGTACTGATAAGTCTCTTTTGAGTTTTCTGATTTCCACTCTCTCTCTAATGAGGCATTAGAATATGTCATTGGCAGCAAGACCGCTAGCGAGGCATGGCTTCAACTTTATGACTGCTATGCTATTGTATCGCAGGCTCAAATTAATCATCTCAAAACTGAGCTGCAGACTGCTCAGAAAGGTACCGACTCCATGGAAAGGTTTCGTCTTCGGCTTAAGCACATTCGTGATCAGTTGGCTTCTGCTGGGGTGCCAATTTCAGATGATGATTTTATGATCACCATATTAAATGGGTTGCCATCGGAGTATGACATGATCAAGACAGTTCTCATTGCTGACATGATCAAGACAGTTCTCATTGCTCGTGACTCGTTGATCTCCCTGAAAGATTTTTGTGCTCAATTACTTGCTAAAGAACAGACTGCAGAAGCTCAGATTCACACTCACCATGCTTTGTATATGTCTTCTACCTCTTCTCATGGTTAGGTGTTGCACCTTCCTGGTTCTTCTTCTACTCGTATGGGTTTACTTCCCACCCATTCTGTTGCCTATATGGGTTCTCATGATGCTTCTGGGTTTTATAATAGAGTCTCTGGTTCTCAATCTTTCTCTGGTAATGGTAGAGGTTTTGCCTTTGGACGTGGTCGGTTTTCACAGACTCGGTATCCAAGTTCCACTTTTCATGGTGGGTTTCTGGTGCTCAAGTAAGATTTGGGGACTCTTCTTCTAAATTCTTTGTTGTTCCGGAATGCCATATTTGTGGCAAACGTTGCCATACTGTCGTGAATTGTTATCATCGTCATGATTATCACAGTTCTAAGATTTCTAGGTCAATCATTGCTTGCCAAATGTGTGGTAAGAAGGGTCATGGTGCTTTGGATTGCTTCCATCGCTCAAATTATGTCTATCAAGGTCAAGCTCCTCCATCCACTATCTCTGCAATGGCAGCTCACAGTTCTTATATGCCTACACATGCTTATGCTCCAATGACAACTCATTCGAGACAAGAGATGACAGATCATGTTTAGATTGCAGACATTGGAGCTTCCCATCATATGGTTGTTGATGTCTCTACTCTGCACGATTTACCCCCTCTGATTCCACGGATCAAGTGATCGTGGGGAATGGTGAAGGTCTGAATATAACTAATATTGGCACTACTGCTTTGTCTTGCGCTTCTACTTCCCTTAAAATGCCTTCTATTTTTCATGTTCCCAAGCTCTTTGCCACACGTGCTCCACGTCGCCCAATATGTGTTATCCACGTGTTAGGCTTAAAAATTTGCCACACGTGCGGGGGCGTGTGAGAATGTGAAGGTAAATAGTTTCACATTAGAAAGTTAAGGGCATGTCTGGTAACGTTTTCGGAGAATGTTTTCTGAGAGTATTTTCAGAGAATGAAAACAAGAAAACAAATTTGCATTTTTAAGAAATGAAAATGCGTCTGGTAGATTAATAAGAAAACATCTTTAGAAAACAAAAACAATGAAAACGTGTTTGGTAGTACAATTGTTTTTCAGGTGTATTTTTGCTAATTTCATTTTTTTTTAAAATTATGATATTTTTAGAGACTAAAATTATTATAAACAATGAAAAAAATTAAAGCTCAAAAACTATCTTATCTCCTTTCTTTTTTCTTTCTTTTTCTCTTTTTCTATATTTCTTCCTCTTTTCTTCTTCTTTTTCTTTCGCAAGGCTGTTTCTCTTTTTCTTCCTGTTTCTTTCTTTCTTCCTGTTTCTTTCTTTCTTCCCATTTTCTTCTTCCTTTCCTTCCCAGGCTGCACCCACTCCTCCTTCCTTCCATGACATGAATCCCATACACCCAACCATCTCTCTCTCTCTCTCTCTCTCTCTCTCTCTCTCTCTCTCTCTCTCATTAATGGTTGTGGTGGTTTGATTGGGTGATGATGGTGGTTGAGGTGGTATGAGGTGGTTCTTCTTCTTGTCTTTGTTTTTCTTTTCTTTTCTTCTTCCTCTATATTTTTTTTTCTTAGTTTGCAGATTTGTGTTATTTTGGGTCAATGAAGATGGGTGCTGTTCCTGTTGGTGGGCTTATCAGTTGTCAGAGAGAGAGCTAGAGTTGTTGATGGGATGCATTCTTGTGTCTTCAGAAAATATTGAAAACGAAATCACTGAAAACCACTTTTTTTCGTTTTCAACTTTTGTTCACAAAGTTAGATTTGTTTTCAGAAAACGTTTTGTGAGGGAAAACGAAAACGATGCACCGAACGTGTATTTGTGAAAAACAAAAAATATACTCTAAAAACATTACCGAACGGGCCCTAAGAAACCTAGCAAGGGCTTATAAGAAGTTGGGTTACTCCCCCCATTGTCAATTGGTTTTGGGGTGGAACCTCAACTTCCTTCATGGTATCAGAGCAGGTTAGCCCATATGTGAAAGCCCAACGGCCACACGTGCTCCACGTCACCTAATATGTGTTATCCACGTGCTAGGCTTGAAAATTCATCACACGTGCGGAGGTGTGTGAGAATGTAAAAGTAAAAAAATCACACATTAAAAAATTAGAAAACTTTGCAAAAACTTATAAGGAGTTGAACTACTCCCCCATACAAGAAGTCTTCTGCAATCAAGATGGAATCTCTCTCTGTGGAATCATTTAGATGGTAAGTTAATTCATGCATTTCGTTCATTTTGCATTTAGCATTTCGAAATGTTTGAAACACGTTTTCTTCTGTCATTTAGATGACCTGTCATATGCTATGGTTTATTCTGCTTTTTCTTGTCAGCTCATTAAAATTGATCCACGTGATTTTCACATGATTTTCATTTTTGTCCTCTTGTGAATACCATGATTGGCTGGCAGCTGCATTGAATTTAGGGTAGAATTCGAGAGCATAAGCAGGGCACTATGCAAGAGGGGCCCTCACGGCGTTTAGGTCATTTTGGGAAATTTGCTGAAAGTTACTATCTTTGCATTTTCTCCTGTGAGCTTTGTCTGAAAGATTTTTGAGATTTTCAAAAGGTTCCTCTTTTTAAAATCCGCTGGTCTTTTCCTTCTTGAGTCTGCATTCATATCTAGAATAATATATACATACAGATTTAGATAGGATTCTTACATTAGTTTCTTCAAGAATGGTTATTTCTTGAAGGAACTGAGTTTCAAACTACAAAATCTACATTTCATCATCTCATTATTTGCATTCTGCTGAGCTCCTGAAGTCGTGAGGTGAAGGAGCTGAGGATATAGCTGCCACTTTCATGAGGGACTTGAGCTGACATCCTGAGCTGAAGAAAAGGATTGCATAGAGAGTTATAGCTGCTCCTTAATAGATCTAGAAATTATAAGCTAGTACTTGTATTTTCTATACAAATTCTTATTCTATTACTGGATTGCCTGATCGGATGATGACCCCCAATTTTTCATAATGGTGGATGTTTGGGTGAACATGTCTGTTTGTTGATTCTATGACTTTGACTAATCATCTCTTATTATTATTCATAATTCTGATTTAATGGATTCTCACACATACCACCATAGTTGTTGCTAACACCGGAGGTGCCTAGATTGATGGGTCCTTTTGAGTGTTTAGGTTTGTTTGTTGTATGTGTGTGGTTTGTGATTTATAATCTCTAGTTTGTGACTAGTTGCTGACTAGTCAATCAGTGTTCAGGAACACTGATTCTATTATACCTTTTGACACTGTATAGTTTAAAGGCTTATTTACTGTAATACCCCCTAAATCTTTGGTCAAATCTCATTTTACCCCCTCAAAGTTAAAGTGGCCCACTGAACCCCCTTGACCGTGGTTTCGTGTTTCACTTTACCCCCAACCGTCATCTTCATTAATAACTCTGTCAATTTTGATGACGTGGCATGGTTATTTTAGTCTTTTTAACCACAAGTGATGATGTGTCATGTAAAGAGCCCACTTTTTTTTTTATTTAAGTGGAATAAAATATATAGTAAAATAATGTAATTACTTGTTTAATTTTTTTTTAAAAAAATTAAAGTCTTTCTACATTAATAAAAACAATAAAAATTTACATTAAAAAAATTTAAAAATTGATAGCACAGCACTGTCCTTCACGATTATAAAGAGCCCACTTTTTTATTTAGGTGGAATAAAATATATAATAAAATAATGTAATTACTTGTTTAAAAAAAAAAATTAAAGTCTTTCTACATTAATAAAAACAATAAAAATCTAAATTTAAAAAATTTAAAAATTGATAGCACAGCACTGTCCTTCACGATTATATCCCCAACCTATTCAATCACTGTCACATCCCGGGATCGGCTTCGCCGTAGCACGATATTGTCGGCTTTAGGCCCCCCTCTTTGCCCTCACGGTTTTGTTTCTGGGAACTCACAAGCAACTTCCCAGTAGGTCACCCATCCTGGAATTGCTCTAACCTTAACTCGCTTAACTTCGGAGTTCCCATGACTCTGAAGCCAATGAGCTCCCAAAAGGCCTCGTGCTAGATGGAGGCGGATATGTACATATAAGGCATATCACCCCTTGTTCATTGGTCATTTGGAATGTTACAATCCACCCTCCTTAAGGGCCCGACGTCCTCGTTGGCACACTCGCACCACACTGCAGAGTGGCTCTGATACCAAATTGTCAGATCTCGGGATCGGCTCCGCCATAGCACGATATTGTCCTCTTTGGGTCCCCTTTCGGCCCTCACGGTTTTGTTTCTAGGAACTCACGAGCAACTTCCTAGTGGGTCACTCATCCTGAAATTGCTCTAGCCCCAACTCGCTTAACTTCGAAGTTCCCATGACTAAGAAGCCAGTGAGCTCCCAAAATGTCTCGTGCTAAATGGAGGCGGGCATGTACATATAAGACACATCACCCCCTCTCCGTTGGTCGATGTGGGATGTTACAATCACCATCACCACCTCATACAACCTTTACCTTTATCACCTCTTCCTCTAATTCAAGCTCAATCTCTCTCTAGCTTTATTCTCACAATCTCAAAGAACACACCAACATAACGACAACAAGCCCAACTCTCTTTGCCTTTTCTTTATATGTCATTCCCAACGGCAATGAAAAAAACTAAATCCCCCAACCCATCTCAATCGGTGTCGTCGGCAAGCCTTCACAACGTGGAGAACGAGATTGGGATCCTCTCCAGAGTTCACAACACAGGATTGTGATTCTGCGCAAATTCGGTAGTCGACGACCCATGGTGAGGAGAGAAAATTGAAAAACCATCTTCGAATCTAGGTAGGCTGCTACGACTGGTTTCAATGTTTTGTGTGTGGAAGGGAGAGAAAGGAAGAGAGGGGGAGAGAGAAGAAGACAGTGGGAGAGGGAGACGGGTGGGTTGGGTTGGAAGGGGGGAGGAGTAGCTGTGGACAAATACCAAAAGAACGGGGTTTTGTTATGTGAGTTGTGGTAAGAAGAAATCGGGTTGCAAGTGGGAGAATAGGGGAAAGGGTTTGTGGGGTTGGGTTCTGGGTTCTGTGGTGGGTTGGGAGGAGGGGAGATAGGTTTGTTTGATTATTTTATATTTTTTGTTACTTTTTAAAATTTTACTTTGTTTAAATGTGGTTTTTTTTTATTTTTTTTATCATAATTTTAATTATTATAATATTTAATTATATTTTTATTTATGTAGAGGTTGGCTCTTCTTACCATGTCATTAAAGTTAACGGACTTTTGGATGTGGTTCATAATAAAGGATGACATTAGATCAACTACTCATTTTCATAATAAGTTAGTGAGATTATTGTATGGTTTTAAAATACAGCTCCATTCGTCTGTATGTTTATATGTATATATATATATAGATGATATGGTTAATGTTTATCAATTTTAAGTTATATTATAAAACATTCACAAGTTATACAATACTCTAATACCGCATTATAATTACTTGAAGAAATTATTGATTTGAAAGGTATTGAATTACTGATTTTTATGTGAGATATATTTTTAATTTCTCATATGTAGAGATACGTGTCTAATTCTCTGTATCGAAAACTTTGGTTGTACTCGTTCATTCTTTCCTTAATAAGATATTATTGCTTTTTCGTGAAAAAAAAAGAGAGAGTAAACATGCATTGAAGCTTCCTGAAAGCGAGTTCACGAACTTGCCACGAAATATCGAGCCTGTTTTTTTATTATATTTTTTTGGATGCGGTTCCCTTATATTATAGACCTCAGAAACTTGAGTTGCCAAGATATTGACCCAAGGTGGAAAAAATGGCTACTGGGCACCTAGTTCTGAAGCCTACCACTCGTCATCCCAAGCAAACAATTTCTGAGGATATTTCTAGACTGACCATCGACCCCAAAAAGAGTAACAGCAGCTCCCAGTCCTCAGAAACGAGTTCCAATTTTGGTGCTGTTCTCCAGCCCAAGAAGGAGAGAGGTATGAAGAAAACGAAGGGCAGAAGCAGCAATTTCTTCAGCATTACTGACAATAAAATTGAGGCGATCAGAGCTAAGCGGGTAGGAATTTTCCAGTTTGGTAACACCCACGTCCATGAAGGCCACCAGAAAGAAATACAAGTCGACTCCAGTAGTGGAGAAATCGACTCCGCCTCCAGTGAAGAAGAAGAGTAAGCTGGTGACTCGCTGAGGTCTGTAGATAGCTTAGTCTCCTTTTTAATTATGCAATATTTGATATTTTAAGTAATTTTATTGCGTTATCTTCCACATTAGCTACTTAACAGAATTTCTAATGAGAGGGACGGTTTTGATGTACAAAGGATAATGTTGAGGCCTATTAATCTCACAAAAAATCTTTAAGGACGATCGGGGACTATTTGTGATAAAAAAAAAGTTTAAAGAAAATAATGGTTTTGCTTTTCAAGTTTCAATTTTTTAAACACAAACAATAATCTAGCCTTTTTTTATTTAAATGTCCTTCAAGTAAAGTCATTGCGTTCTTTTTCCAACAAATAATAAATTTTGTTAGTATATATATAATTGTGAAAAAAATTGAAATAAAATTGTAAAAAGAAATTACAAAAAAAAACGAAATACATAAGTCGACTCATAACGGCCTGTTTAGTGGCTCAGTACGAGCTCAATCCTATCCCATATGGGTGAGGCCTGGGACTGAATGACTTTCATAAAAGGACGGGCCCAATTTGACTTGTTTATTAAAGGGACTGACTATAAGTGAAATAAGGACAATGACATAGGTTTAATTATAGGACTATTTTCATGTATTATTGTTGTTGTTGATATTATTAATAGGGAAAAAGTCACTCTTAGTCCATCTAGTTTGTTGGTTTTCACTTTAGTCTTTATAGTTTTCACTCAATGACACATTCAAATTTCCATCTAATTCCATCTATAATTCCATCTAAATACCCCTCATATAAGAGGCACATGTTATTCCGTCAAGAAATTGGACATAAATTTAGACGTGTCCTTAAATTACAATTAAACCAAATTACAAGGGTTAAATTGACAAAATTAAAACCACTAGAATCAAAGTGAAAATTTAATCAAATTACGAGGACAAAAAGTCACTTTTTGCTTTATTAATATTCCCTTGACAATCCTTTTTTTTTTTTTGAGGACATTTCCTATTGAAAGGGGCGATAGCATATTAAACTCACACACACAACGCGGATGCTAGGACTCGAACCTAGGACCTTGCCTGAGGGAGTAAATACTCCAAACCACTACACTAGTGAGTCTTTTGCCCCTTGACAATCCTTTTAAGTAAACATTAACCTAATGAAATGTTTAAGTCTATTGATTTCCTCACATTTGTTGATGGTGGGATTTGAGGGATTTAATTTCTAAACTCCTCATTATAGCATTTCCACACAAGTAGGCAAATGTAGGCAAATGGAGGTCCCAACCACGAGCAGAAGGCAATACCTTTTTTCTAATGGCCCAAAACTTAAATTTGGGAATATATATAATAGGTTAAATTACTCAAATGGTCCTCAAACTTATACCTGATTTACATTTTGGTCAATCAACTAAATTATTCGTTCAAATGGTCCATCAACTCTATATTATTCGCTCCAATGGTCCTACCGTCTAATTTTCTGTTAGATTTAATCTAATTTTAGGGTAAATAATGACAAATTTGCCCTCATATTTAACGAAAATATTGACAGAATGTAACGGTAGGACCAATGGAACGAATAATATAGAGTTGATGGACCATTTGAACGAATAATTTAATTGAGGGACCAAAATGTAAATCAAGTATAAGCTTGAGGAACATTTGAGTAATTTACCCTATATAATAAATCCGGATATCCAAGGGCCCAAATTTTATTTTGAGGTACAATATTTGTGGGAACTCAGATATCCATTCTGGACTGGACTAAAGATGCAGGACCGATGTCAACCCACGTGCAACACAGCTGACGGATCTGGTATGCCGCGCGTTTTCCTTTTGTTTGTGCGGCTTACGTACATGCCGTGCCGATAAGCTGACTGTTAAAATTCGATTGTCAGTTCAATTCAAATTGTTATTTTATAAAGGGTTAATAACCTAAATGGTCATCCAACTATTGCTCCAGTATCATTTTGGTCCACCAACTAAAATTTTTATTCAAACGTCCTTAAACTTTTTATTTTGTACCAAGATGATTCATTCGTCAAAATCTGTGTATTATTCCGTGTAATCGAGGGACAAAACTGTATTTTTATGTGAGTATCCTCCTCAAAAAGGGTTATTGATCCCAATGGTCCCTCAACTATTGCTCTAGTATCATTTTGGTCTACCAACTAACATTTTCATTTGAACCGTCTTTCAACTCTTTTTTTTGTATCAAGATGGTCCTACTGTTAAAGTCTGTCAATTTTTGTTAAATTGAGGAGTAAAAATGTCTCTATGAATTAAAATAGTAATATATTATTAAAAATTAAAGGAAACTATTATAAAACTTAGAAAATTTTAAAAAATTGAATCTCACTAGCCACATGGCTGTTTTTTTTTCGTGAGACTGACCTAACAATTAATAATAAAAAATTCTCTATTGTTTAAATTAATTAAAATCACATAAATATTAAAAAAAAATAACAAATTTTTTAAAAGAGAAAACAATAATTAAAAATTAAAGAAAAATATTAGAGGAACTTGTACCTAATTTTAAAATTGAAAAAATTGAAACTCACCACCAACATGGCTTTTTTATTTATTTATGACATGGACTTAAAAAGTAATAATTTTTTTGTTCTCTATTGGTTAAATTAATTAAAATTTTTAAAATAAGATAAATACAAAAATAAATAACAATAAAATTGACGGACTTTGACGGTAGGACATCTTGATACAACAAAAAAAGAAAAGAAGTGGAAGGACAGTTCAAATGAAAATTTTAGTTGGTGGACCAAAATGATACTGGAGCAATAGTTGAGGGACCATTTCAGTCATACCCTTCAATAGAGCTTCTAAAAAAGTCGCATATACCCTTCAAAACTCAGTCACGTGACCATCGCGTGATCAAAAGTGACGGAATCTATCACGGATGGACCATCTTGGTACAAAACAAAAAAGTTTAAGGACGTTTGAAATGAAAATTTTAGTTAATGGACCAAAATGATACTGGAGCAATAGTTGGGGGACCATTTAGGTCATTAACCCTTTTATAAAGGAAATTCAAATCAAGGACAAATAATTTTGATTGTTTTAACTTTTAAAAAAAATATATAATGGCTCAAATTTATACCCAACTGTCAAAATTTTTTACTACTATTATTTTTTAAATACAAGCAATAGTTTGAATTAATCTAATATATGTAGATTGAGACTCAAACTTGTATGCAAGGGGACGGCCTCGATGCCCTAACCCAAATCTACAATAGTCAAAATCTATAAATAACCATCTATTTGTGAAATAATCTACCTAAAATCAATTTCTTATGGGGCTCGTTTGAAACACCTTTTAAACAATTACTAAAGGAAGGGTCCCAAATTTTAGAAGTTGGAAGAAAAAACTGGGTTCTCGAGAAAAATTATTGGATTTGTCATCTCACCTTAGTTTTGTAATGCCATTTCATTTTTCTTTTTCTGCGATGTGGGCTTTGTCAAGAATGTTTGTTTCTCTTATTATGGACCCGTTTGCCCTCTTCTTCTTCTTCATGCTTGCTGTCGCGTCTGGCATACGTTGTAAGATGTGCTTGTGCCATATTTGATCTTGGGCTTGAGCTTGAGATTATTAATAATGGATGCTCAGGAACAGGCTGGTGTGTAGCATCCATAACCATAATTAGGTGGAGGAGCGGAGTAATAATATCCTTGTGGAGCAGCAGGAGCAGGAGCAGAATGTGCTTGTGAGTGATAGTTATAGAAGTATCCATAATTATGTGGAGGAGGAGGAGCATAATTAGTACTGGGATATCCATCAGGTGGAGTAGGGAGATTACTCGGCAGCTTGGACTCTAAAGTACTACCATCATTGGTACTAAAGCCGCTTGAGTTCAACTGACGGGCATTGTAATCTTGTGACATTGTGTTTTTGCCGTGGTTGTTAAGGGCCAGTTTAGTAATATTTTTAGAGAGTATTTTCGGAGAATGTTTGCATAGAATGAAAACAACATCTTTAAAAAACAAAAACAATGAAAACGTGTCTGGTAGTACAATTTGAAATAATATGTGAGTTATTTTTATGAAAACGTTTCCCATGAGAATGAAAACAACTTTTTTCTGTTTTCTACAAGTACACATGAACTTGTTTTCATTTTATGAAAACATTCTCAGTGTTTTCTGTTTTTGAGCCACTGAACGTGTTTTAAACTCATTTTTGTTCTCTGAAAATGAAAATAACCCCTTAAAATGTTACTGAACAGGCCCTAATATTCTTCTATCAATATGCATATAGAGAGAGGATGAATATGCGAAGCAAAAGAAATATAGGGGAAATTCCACACGCACACTCTAGGAAATTGTGTAGGCCTCATCATTTGGCCTGCGGGCTCATGGGCCAATGGGGGCCAGCCCGGCCCGGCCTGTTATGGGCTTTGAGATAGCCCGGCCCGCCTTGGGCTGGGCTAGGTTTGGGCTTGGGTGTTTGAAGCCCGGCCCATAGGCCCGGCCCGTTAGGCCCGCATACATATATAATTATGTATAAATAAGAGTTTAAGTTTAGGATTATATCACTTAAATCACATATATAATTTGTTTAATTTCATTTACTTTTCTTTACTAATTCCTAGTTTATAATTGGATGATTAGCACATTAATTTGTGTCAATTATTAATTCAACAACTATATATATATATATATATATATATATAAATAAGATGAACAACATATCACATCACCAAATATAATCATATCACGAAACATAGTCGTACCACCAAATATAATCATGCTTTTCTTGAACACATCACCAAATATTTGCATATTTATTCATACCATCCTTTAAAAAAAATATTTTTTTTGATACTTATTATTTTTTAAAATTATTGCTTAAAACGTATTACGTTCTAATTATGTAATAAGCTCAAAAATAATACTTGGTTTTATTATTTTTGTAAAAAATCTTATAAGTTGTGTGACTTTATTGGGTGTTTTATGAATTTGGTTTAATGTGAAAATACTGGAATTAAGTGAGTTTAATCTCAAATTTGGACTAAAATGCCCTTATGATTAAGTTTATGATTTTTTTTTAATGAAGTAGGGCCCTTTTAGGCTCGGCCCGTTGGGCTTAGCCTGGCCCAGCCTGGCCCAATGGGCTTTCTCAAGCCCGACTCATGGGTCGTGCTTGGGCTTTGAATTTTCTAAAAAAATCCGGCTCAATATTTTGTCTCTCCTCTTTAAAGCCCGAGCTGGCCCGGTCCAAGCCCATTACCCGGCCCGGCCCATTGACGAGCCCTAAAATTGTGTATCTAAAATATTCTTTTAGGGTTATTTACTCAAATGGTCCTCAAACTTATTGTTCACCCGTTTTCGTTGTCCACTCCTGAGATGGAAGGGCGAAGTTCCCCACTGGCTTGGAGACCATTTGTTGGTCGACAAGTCAGCTTTCTTTGGTGTGTGAGCGTGCCACTGCTAGCGATGTAAATCCTAGCAGACTTTTTTTTAGAGTGGATAACTTGCGCCCCAAGTTACTGACTTCTAAAACAAATAATTGTGAATTTGGGTGAGGAATATCTCCCAAGTAAGTTCTTTTCTTGCCTCAGACTGGTGAGGACTTTCAAAATTTATCTCAGTATCAAATGGCTGTTCTGGCCAGAAATATTTGATGGAAGTTGGGCTGTTTTAGGCAGAACTGCCTTTTACAAAACAATAAATATGCATATTGACGTTAGGAAGGTTAAAATACGGCCGGAACTCCGTTTCTGTTTGGATGGAAGGCTCTGGTTTGGGCTGGACTGGACGCGCCTGGGTCGGTCCATACTGCTTCGTGACCTCAGATGCTAGGCTGAGCTATAAATCGATACCAAAGTTCGATTTTGGCAGAGCTTTATGTTTACTTCACGCTTCGTGTGGCCTTTTAGTGGGCAGAACTGCAGCTTCTTCAGTTTGAAGGGGCAGAAGTGGCTATTCTCGAAGGTCTGGTAGGCTAGGGATTGCACTACCTTGGCTTTTGCTGAACCAAATTTGTAACGAGAGAGATCTCTTTTAGAAGACTTATTTTCTAAGTCTGAACTTTGGAATTCTGATCTAAAGCTGGTTTCTCTTGGGATCCAAGTGAGCTTTTGGTTGTTTTCTTGTTGTTTGTTTTTTGATTGATTGATGAATTGAGTGTTGTCCTCTTTTCCTTGCCTACTTCTGTTTTTATAAGAGACCCTCTTGGGGAGGTGATTTTAATTCTAAATAATGGGCGGTAAAAAGATCTCCTATAATGTAAAGTAAAAAGGGATTCTTATCAATCATGGTAGATAGGCTCTCAGTAGTCACCTCCTAAAGCAATCCCTTCCCTGGGGTTGTCTGCTTGTCGTTCTGGTGGCTCCTTTGCTTCTGCCAATCTACATTCAAAGCTTTCCTGAGAGAGAACATCTCATTCCAAAGTGCTTTCTTGTCCCTCGGCGGCCCTGAATTTACCTGGTAGGATGAATACCATGTTAATTCTCAGATCACCTTGTAGCAGGTCTTCCAACTCTGCGCCAAAAGCTTCTGTTTTTGCGTCCAATTCTTCACCAAATTCCATTAATTCTTCCCCGTATTCTTCCGTCCAGTCATCCTGCTCTACAACTCCGAGGGGCTCATTCCGATCATCTGCAGATGGTTCGTAGTCCAATTGCTCTTCTTCATATTCCTCAGTATAGTCGTCTTCTTGTAGCGGGGTAGACCTGGATTTCTCTGGTGCCTGTATGGTGTCGGGATGACTGCCGGATGACGAGGCTAGATGGATAGGAGATCTAGCTGGCGGTTCTGTTTTTAGTAGTTCCCTTGACTGGCAAGCTTTCTGTTCTGTCTGGGGAAGTGTTTCAGGATTTTTTCCTTTCCTAGCAGAATTGGGTTTTGGACGTACTTGCGTATTATCCTGGCTCTTAAGATATGTGCAGTATTGCCTTTGGATTCTTCTTTTCTGAGTTCTTGTTAGCTCCAGAGTTGGTCTACCGCTTTTTCCTACGGAGTACCATCTACCCTCTATGATCGTTGCCAAGGGCTTTTCATTTCCGGGTGTCTTGACTGGTATTTCCTTTCTGGGTTGCTCCGTCCTCCTTTCGCTGTATTGTGTAGGCCTAAGACAGCTCTTCTGCCTTGTTTTGTCTCGGGATGAAGTTCCAATCCTGTCGAAGACACTAGGTGTGGGCTGATTTTGTCTGTCTAGAACCACCTCTAGCTTTGTTTCACATTTGCACCTACTGCAGAGCACCACCCCAGCCGAGATGGTCGCTCTTGGTATTTGACTGGTTTCCCTTATGATTCTTCTGCCTCTGCTGCAACCAGCATCTGTCATTGGCTCAGTTTCCCTCTGTTCTGGCCAATTCAAGTTGACCATATTGACTTGTGGTTGAGGGAAAGGATCCGTCGTGACCGATGGAGGTTTTTCTGCCAGTTTCAACCTTTCTGCCGTTATCCCTTCTTGTATTACGTCCCTAAAAACAACACAACTATTGGTAGAATGGTTCCAAGAGTTGTGCCACCTGCAGTACTGTCTGCCCTTGAGTTCTTCCGGCTTGGGTATTCTGTGAGGCGTTTCTATTACCTTCTGCAGTAGCATTTCATTGAACAAAGCATCAACCTTGGTCAAATCAAAAGAGTAAACCTTGTTTTCCGTTGGCTTGTTGGGAACGAATCCTCCTGTGAATGGTGGTGGCTTTTGGTTTTTAGGTGGCTTTGTAAGGGCTTTGCAACTAATGGGAAACATTTTAGTTTTGCCATTTCTGCCACTGAAACCTCTTTCTCTTCTGATTCTTCTGCATCT
Source organism: Prunus persica (assembly GCF_000346465.2). NCBI lineage: Eukaryota > Viridiplantae > Streptophyta > Magnoliopsida > Rosales > Rosaceae > Prunus > Prunus persica. Next base: position 9,369,057 of record NC_034009.1, read on the forward strand.
TCTTGTGATTCCACCTCGATCAGGTGGACTGAAGAAGAATGGGTTTTGTAGTATGTACCTTTGAAGGAGTTCCTCCTTTGCTGTTCTTCCCTGAGTAACTCCTCATATTTGGATGCCTTATCAGCCAGTTCTGCCAGGTCTCCGAACAACATTCCGTTGAACCTCTTCCTGAGAGAGATTTTAAGGGCTGCTTGGGCCATCTGGATGAAGTGTCTTTCTTCCATGGGGATCCGGCACTTCATTTTGAGTTTTCTGAACCTGGTTATGAAATCTTGGGCCGGTTCATCTTCATTTCGCTTGAGGGCAGCTAGATCACTGATGGTGACTTCTGGCTGAATCCTGTAATAGTAGTCATGGAAGACATTTTCCATATGCTCCCATGTTTGAACAGAGTTAGCTGGCAGGCTGGTGTACCAGGTGAAAGCTTGTCCAGAGAGAGAATTGCCGAAAAACCTTAATTTCAACAGAGGGTTGTTCTCAATAGCTATGCATTGGACGGAAAACCTGCCTATATGTTCAACTGAAGAAGCATGGGGGTCCTCCCCGTTGAACAAGGTGAAGTTTGGTACTTTGAAACCTGGAGACAGCGGTATTTGATCGATATAGGCTGGGTATGGCTTTCTGTAAGTAGGCCTTTCCCCTCTTCTAGCCTCGGGCTCCATGATTTCTCTGATAATTCTTTGTAATGCTCCTATGTCATTCAGAGCATTGACGGGGGGAAGATTTTGTCCCTGTTCTGGCTGGACGTAATCGATCCTAGGCTCTGCTCTATATGGTCTGGGTGGAGCTTCCTCCCTGCGCTCTTCCTGCTCTTCGATGTCTGGGTGATTTCTCCAGTTTGCCCCCTGCCTATTCCTGTCATGATTAGCAAAAAGGTTATTCCCCTCTCTGCCTCTTCTCCCTCTTGCGGGTGGAGGGAATGGATTAGGGTCCATGCTTCTGGGTCTATATGGCAATACTGCTAGTGGTTCAGGCAGAAGTGCCAAAGGTTGATCATGCGGGGCCACATGAAGTGGAATGAGCTGAGGTTCTGGCTGGTTCTGCTGAGCTAGTGCAAGGTCATCTGGTCGGGCTGGGGCTTCGTGTTCTTGATTAGGAAGGGCCCCTTCCCTCGGACCAGCCTGAATTTCTCTGTGGTCTGGTACTCCAGCTATCTGTGCAACTAGGGGGTTTTCCTGGTATGGCCATGCTAGTCCTGGCGGAGGGCCATAAGGGAGATCTAACTGCTGGATTACAGGATCCGGGTTTGGGATTCTGGCCATGGCGGATTCTCAGTCCTTCCGGAACTGTCTGTTAACCTGCTATTGCATCATGGCTGTCATGTTATTGAGAGTGTCCTGGCTCCTTTGTACTGTGATTTCTTGTCGGAGTACAGACTCCTGTATTTGATTCATCATTTTGGAGCCAGTCCTGGAACGTCTACTTCCTGTACTGCCGTGGGCAGATTGCCTAGCATCGCTTTCTTCTGATTCGAGGCCTTCCCTGAGAACCATCTTGTTTCTCTCCATATCTGGTGTGGGTTCTGGCTAGATCTTCCGGTATTTGAAAATCTGTGAATGATTCTGTCAGAGTATGTATACTGAGAAATCCCACCGGGCGTGCCAAATTGTTCACCCGTTTTCGTTGTCTACTCCTGAGATGGAAGGGCGAAGTTCCCCACTGGCTTGGAGACCATTTGTTGGGCGACAAGTCAGCTTTCTTTGGTGTGTGAGCGTGCCACTGCTAGCGATGTAAATCCTATGCCCACCCCATTCTGCAAAATGCTGACCTCTATGGCCTTCTTGATGGTTCTGACCTATGCCCACCCCAATTTCTTTCTACCTTTGAATCTAATCCTGTCTATCCTACATGGGTTGCCCGAGATCGTACTTGCAAAATTTGGCTTCATGCTGCCATCTCTGAGTCTGTTCTCCCTTATATAGTGGGTTGTTCCTCCACCAAATCTCTCTGGGACAACCTAGAGAAACGCTTCGCTGCCATCACTCGCTCCCATATCCTTCAGCTTAAGGGTCAACTCCAAACCCTGAGGAAGGGATCTGACCCAATGATGCACTATCTTGAAAAAATCAAGGCTCTTGCAGATGGTCTCGCAGTCGCCGGAGCACCCCTTGCCGATCTTGACCTCATTGCTCACATTCTTCGTGGCCTACCGCCCGAGTATGACTCTTTTGGTACTTCGATCAGAGTCCGCTTGGACCCCATCGACCCTGATGCTCTCCATGATCTCCATGATCTCCTTGTTAGTGAGGAGATTGAAATTCTATAACGTGACACCCTAAATCCCATTCCTAACCCATCTGCCTCTTTTCAGGCCTTCCGTACCTCTCTTAATTTCAGGCCCACCTCTTCCCGACCTTCTCCCGGCCCAAATCCTCTCAAATACACGTCCAACCCATCTCTCCTACCCACCTCATCTACTCCACCATACCTCCCTTAGCCCAACCCTTTTCCTCACTCATCCCACAATCGCTTCTGTCAAACCCCTAAAATCAAATGTCAAATTTGCAACAAACTCAACCACACCACCATCGAGTGTCGTCATTGCTCCAACTTTGCCTATCAAGGACGCTGCTCTTCCACTCGCTTCACTGCCAGCACTGCTACCCACTCTCCTCCACCCTCCAGCTCCCTCTGGTATGCCAATATTGGTGCAACCAACCATGTCACTCCTGACCTTCACAATCTCTCTCACCAACTCCCATATCAAGGCCATGACAAAGTCCTCGTTGGCAGCGGTGAAGGTTTACCGATTGCCAATCCTGGTTCCTCCACAGCCTCTGCTTCTAATTCGTCTTTTAAATTGAACAATATATGTCCCTCGCATTACTCAGAATCTGTTATCCATTCATCGCTTTGTTTGTGATAACCACATACTAATGTTCACTCCTTTTGAATGTATTGTGAAGGATCTAGCCTCGGGACACCTTCTCTATCGTGGTCCCACTGATGGTCATTTATATCCTATCAACTTCTCAATTTTTCCCCAGTTTCCACTTGCTACTCTTCTCAGTACCAAGGCTTCCTCTTCCATATGGCACAAGCGTCTGGGCCACCCCTTCTCCGTCACTGTTCAACACATTATCTCTCACTATCGTCTTCCTCTCCAAGGCTCTTCAGCTCATCCATCTATTTGTCAAGAATGCGAATTAGGCAAAAGTTCTAAGTTACCTTTTAGCACGTCTAGCACCACTACTTCATCTCCTTTAGAATTAATACACACCGATGTTTGGGGCCCTTCCCCTGTTCCCTCTGTATCTGGATATTGATTTTACATCATTTTCATAGATGATTTCTCGAGATTTACTTGGCTTTATCCCCTTCACACTAAATCTAATGTTTTTTCAGTTTTTCAACAGTTTAAGTCTCTGGTTGAAAATCAATTTAATTTGAAAATTAAGACAATCTGTTGTGATAACGGTGGTGAATTCACTAGCACACACTTTTGCCAATTTCTAGCCTTTCATGGCATCATTCAGCAACTTACATGCCCTCACACCCCTGAACAAAACGGCATGTCTGAACGTAGACACCGCCATATAATTGAGCTTACTCGCACCCTATTTGCGCAGTCTCATCTGCCAATCAAATATTGGGTTGAGATCGCTCAGACATCAGTGTATCTAATCAATCGATTGCCTTCCTTTCCTTGCGGAAAAATAGTCCATTGCAGAAACTGTTCAACTGTACTCCTAACTACTGATTTCTCAAAGCGTATGGTTGTGCTTGCTATCCCTAGCTCCGCCCGTATTCCTATCACAAGCTTGAATTCAACAGCAAACCCTGCATCTTTATTGGCTATGGTGTCCATCAAAAAGGCTACAGATGCCTTGATCCAAGTTCTGGCCGTGTATATGTTTCTCGTCATGTTGTATTTGACGAACATCATTTCCCCTTTACTGAGCCACGCCCTTCCCCTTCGGCTTCCCAGGATTTTGCCCCTCCTCCTTCATCTCCATATCTTCCCATTCCTCCTCCACAATCTGCTTCTTTAAATCCTCAACCCCCTTGTTCTACGTCTCCCCAGCCTCATTCCTTACCTCGGTCTCCAACATCCTCAACCTCATCTTCTATCCCACCCTCACCTCCACCTCTCCCTGCTCCTCCGCTCCCTCCTTCCAAAACATATCCAATGCAAACTCGATCCAAATCCAGTATCACCAAGCCGAAAACCTTACTCACCCGTCATCCATTTTTGCAGGCTTACCTTACTACTTCTTCATCTCCTAAAATCCCTTATACATACAAACAAGTAGCCCAAGACCCCAAATGGCTATAGGCCATGCAAGATGAAATTGTTGCTCTTCACAAAACAAATACATGGACCCTTGTCCCTCCTAGTAATACTCACAACCTCGTTGGATGTAAATGGGTTTTCTGGATCAAACAACATGCTGATGGATCCATTGAGTGCTATAAAGCTCGGCTTGTCGCAAAGGGATTTAATCAACTTGAGGGCATTGACTATTCTGAAACCTTCAGTCTCGTTGCCAAACCGACAACCATTCGGATCCTACTGTCATTAGTTGTCCAGAACAATTGGCCAATCTCCCAACTTGATGTGTCCAATGCATTTCTTTATAGTCATCTTCAAGAACAAGTGTTTATGATGCAGCCTCCAACTTTTGTAGATCCTCACTATCCACACTATGTTTGTTAGTTGCATCGTTCCTTGTATGGCCTTAAACAAACTCCTCGTGCTTGGTATGAGGAACTACAAGATGCTCTTCTCTCCTTGGGCTTCAAGACATCCACTGCCGATACATCTCTTTTTATCAAAATCGATACCACTGCCACTTTTCTACTTGTTTATGTTGATGACATTGTCATCACTGGCAATGACTCCAACTACTGCACCACTCTTATTTCCCAACTCCGTCAACAATTTTAAATAAAAGATCTGGGACCCCTCCACTACTTCTTGGGCTTAGAAGTGCACTGTGATGTCTCAGGGCTTTTTCTTAGCCAAACAAAATACACTGTTGATCTCCTCAAAAAGACTGACATGATTGATGCCAAACCATACCCATCTCCAGCCACCATCTTCAAATTAGACTCCTAAATAGGTTCTCTACTGTCTGATCCCACCACTTACCGATCCATTGTAGGTGCCCTACAATACTTGACCTGGACTTGGCCAGACATCACTTATGCTATCAACCAAGTTTGCCAATACCTTCATGCTCCTACTACAGTTCACCTCACAGCTGTTAAAAGAATTCTTCGTTATCTCAAATCCACCCCTACTTATGGCATTCATCTCAGCAAAGGATGTCCTCAACTCACAGCTTATTGTGATGCCGACTGGGTGGGTTGTCCTGATAATCGTCGCTCAACAACTGGGTTTTGCTTCTTCCTTGGAAATAATCTAATATCTTGGTCCTTCAAAAAGCAGCAAACAGTTGCTCGTTCTTCGACAGAAGCCGAATATAGAGCCCTAGCCACAACTACTACTAAAGTTCTCTGGCTATGCACGCTTTTGAGAGAATTGCGGGGGGATGATAAACAGAGTATACAATAACAAGTGCAGTCAAGAGTAAATACAAAGCAAATCTAATGCATACAATCTCCAGCTCAGCAATATTCTAGAAGAGAAGGAACCTACTAGTCATATATCCATCTTACACCTATCATCATCTCCGTATTCTTTGTAACCAATTCTATTCCAGATTATTCTTTTCAATTGTATATAAACAGTGGTATTCTCATTGTACAAGTATGAATGTAAAATACAATTCCAACCTTTCTTTTCCTCTGTTCATAATTCTTCACAGGTAGTACTATGCGGCGCCCTTCTATTATGAGCCGGCTTTGATGGTCTCGCATTTCAATCTGGTGTAGTAGCGAGCATCAGATTCAATCGTATTTGGGGCGTGGATGTGGGGGTTAGAGGGTCATGGGTAAAGCTCGGGGGCGGGGGTGGGGTCTAGTTGCGACTGAGGCTGGGGTGATTTGGGTTATTG